>NC_051390.1:11052004-11082004 GCF_015228065.2 Penaeus monodon | reverse complement strand
TTAGATAGATTATGCTCGTGTGCAACAATGAAATATCAATATTAGCGTAAAATAGAACAAACTGATATTTTGGGGCTGGTATCTTTCTCTCCCCCTTCCTTCGTTTTCATAAAATATGATAATTAAACCATTATTTCCCCCAGACCTCTCATACCACCATTATTTAATCATACCACCATTATTTAATACCACAACGACTATTTGCGCGCCAACGTTACTACTATGACCACCGTTTTACGTTTTTACTAAATAAAGTTGTTGTTGGTTGGTTTTTTTTGTTGTTTGTTTTGTTGTTTGTTTTGTTGTTGTTGTTGTTGTTGTTGTTGTTGTTGTTGTTGTTGTTTACCGCACACAGAAGGTTCAAAATTAACATTTTTAGTTTAGACGTAAATCCACACCTGCTCGTTGCTTGCTGTTCGTGCATTTGGCAAAGGTCATCCTCATCCCTCGATCGCTGTTGCTCGACAGTGAATTTGATGCAGGGTGAGGGAAGAGGAAGGGGAAAGAAGGGGAAAAGAGGGGAGAGGGGAAAGGATGGGAGAGGGGAAGAGAAGGGGCATAGGGGAGAGGGGGAAAGGATGGGAGGGAAAGGGAAGAAGGGGAGAGGAATGGAAGGAATAGGAGAGGAGGGGAAAGGAAGGAGGGGAGGGGAGGAAAATGGAAGGGAAGGAGGGGAGGGAAGAGGGAGAGGAGGAATGAGGGAGAGGAGGAATGAGGGGAGTGGAGAAGAGACGGTGAGCGAAGAGTAGAGAAGAGGAGGAGAAGAGAAGAGGATGGGGAAATGAAAGAAAGGAAAAAGAGAAGAGAGAGAGAGAAGCAGATAGGGAGAGAGAAAGAGAAAAAGAGGACAGACGAATTGAATCTAGAATGTGAAGAAAGAGCAAAAGAGAGGAGATACGGTAAGGTTAGAATAGGGGGAAGAGACGATGAGAAAAAAGAGAAAAAGAGAAAGATCAAGATCAAGAGAGGGGAGAGACGGTAAAGGTAGAATAAGGGGAAAAGACAACTACGAGAAAGAGAAGCCGAGAGGATACGGTAGTTCCCTCGTGTAAACCGAAAAAAAAAAAATCCTACCGTAAGAGAGCGACGCATGTTAACATCACCTCTGCGGCTGCATCGCGACTGTTGCGCCTTAGTTTTCGATATTGCAGTTTAGGATCGGCGGGGCAGGATATTGGATGTAAATTTGAAGCTTCCGTTGCAGGCGGGGCTTGGGGGAGGCGCTGCAGGTCCGGAAGGGAAGGGGAGTCTGTTGTTGTTGTTGTTGTTATTATTCATTCGTTCATTCATAATTTTGTGTATGAGGGAAGTTAATACCGTGAATTCCAGCAGAGCATTAACCGCATCATGTGTGCGTGCGTGCGTGCGTGCGTTTTGTGTGCTTATGCGCGTGTGTTTGTGTGTGTGTGAGAGAGAGAGAGAGAGAGAGAGAGTGAGAGTGAGTAGCGCGCGCGCGCGCGCGCACACACACACACACACACACACACACACACACACACACACACACACACACACACACACACACACACACACACACACACACACACACACCCAAGCTATATAACATTGAGCTGCCGTCAATATTAAAATGACAGGAGGTAATCGAAGGTAGTTAATAGAATAGTTTTCGATTTAGAATTTGAGTCCCGGATGAAGTGTTGCGCTTGCAGTTGCATTAAAACGAATGGCTCAACATCGTCCATTTTGTAGCTCGACTGACTAGTTAATGGGAGGTCATATTTTTAGTAGCAGTGTTATTTATTTGTCTGTAGTTTGACACTCGACATTTATTTTACAGATTCAGTGGTGTGAAACTGATGTAATTGGCAAAAAAAGAATATATATATCGAATTATTTCGCTTGATATGAAATGCGGAAGTGAAATAAACCTATTACGGTAATAATGGATTTTCCCTTTTCTTTATGAATAAAAGAAAAATTCAAACACTGATCAATTTGATAGCGTAGGCTGACTTTGCAATCAACATCATCAAAGGAAAATTGCCGAAAGAATCTCCCAAATGACAAAATCCTTTTTTTTTTTTTCTTTTTTTTTCTCGTTTTTTTCTTTCTTATGTTTTTTTTATTTCATTTCTTTTTCTTCTCTCTCTCTCTCTTGCTCTCTCTCTCTTGCTCTCTCTCTCTTGCTCTCTCTCTCCTCGTGCTCTCTCTCTCGCTCTCTCTCTCTCTCTCTCCCTCTCTCTCATCGTTCTCTCTAGTCTCTTGAGCAATCGTCCTCTACTCTCATCTGATCTATGCTCTCCTCTCTCTCTTCTCTCTGCTTGTCTATTGTCTTTCTCTCTTTCTCTCAATCGTTTTAGCTGAAGGAGGAATGATTAAACTCGCATTGAAAAGTTTCTGATGAGGGTTTCCCTTGGGGTTTGATGTAGACAGTAAAACGTGAAACGCGAGGTTTAGGAGGCCAGGATAGCCCGCGGTAGTTAAATGGGAATGTTTTTTGGATAGAGTTGGCAGCCTTGTTGTTGTTGTTGTTATTGTTGTTATTGTTATTATTATTATTATTATTATTATTATCATTATTATTATTATTAACGTTATTATTGCTATTATTGCTATTGTTATTTTTTTTTATTATTATTATTACTATTGTTATTATTGTCATCATCATCATCAATCATCATTTTTTAGGAGGGGGATAATTGGTGGTGGTGGAAAGGCTTAATTAATTTTGAGGGGGGGGGGGTTAAGGAAAAAAAGGACTTTCTTAAATTTAAAAGATTAAGTTTATGTCTGTGTCTTCTGTGATTTTAAGGAAGGAAAATTATGATATAGTTATTAGTGGTAAACATTTTTTTTCCAGATTTTCGAGAAATCTCATTAATCTTCATTCATACTGACCCAACTTTGATCACGGATGTAAGACCGGATTTGACTGACATTAATCTTATTACTGAAGGTTGCCATTTGATCGTGTTCGTGATGGTGTGTTTTGACTTGGCTTGGCTCTGATCTTGACTTGACTTGACTTGGCTTGGCTCTGACCTTGATTTGACTTGACTTGCTTGGCTCTGGTCTTGACTTGACTTGACTTGACTTGACCTGGTTTACTGACTGGTGATGAAGGTTCGACCTAATCTGGAAGATAACGTGAGTTGCCTTGGCTCTGGGATTCTTTGTTAAAGGTCTGACTGTGGCTTGTATATGCCCCGTGGCTATGTTTCACGGGGATGTGTGCCTGCTTGTGAAGATTTTCTCATGGTATAATGTATATAGGCTATATTTATATTTTTCTTTTTTTTCTTTCCCTTTTCTCTGCATTTTTTTGTTTGTTTGTTTTCCTTTTTGTACATAGATAATCTATATATAATATAATTTTATTTCGCCTGCTTGCATATATACTTACTGAAGCAATTTTTCAGTTCGTGTCCTAAGCTTGTTTTATGAAATGCAAATGAAGTAGCCATGTCGTTTATTCTTATTAAAAGGAATTTAGAACGTGAATATAAATCTCCATTATTCACTCGACATTTGCATAAAGGTAATTGTATATTCACATTTTCCAGTTGTTCGTATGACTGAATGATATACGAATAAGTGAATGTTCGAGAAGCAAAAAGTTGAAAAGGAGGAATAGGAGGAAAAGAAGGAGGGAATGAGAAAGGAGGGAAGATGAGAGAGAGTAGATAGAAGTTAAGGGGGATAAAAGAAGATGGAAGAAAGGCAATAGAAAACGAGGAACAGGAGGAAAATGAGAGAACGGAGAAAACTGAAAGAAATCTGAAAAGAAAAAGGAAATAAAATCCTTGTTACTGCTATTTATTTTTTAAATTAATGGGTTCAATTTTCTCAGTTGCACAAATGCTCTTTTGGGATATTTAGAGATTAGGGGGATTAAAATGCATTAAAAAAGGCTAATCTGCATTTATGGGGAATGCATGTAATCGATTTTTATGGATACTATTATCTGTATCAGATGTTGCCTGTAGAAGTAAATAAAATGTAGATATGTTTACAACTCTCTAATCTCAAACTCTCTCTCTCTCTCTCTCTCTCTCTCTCTCTCTCTCTCTCTCTCTCTCCTCTCTCCTCTCTCTCTCTCTCGCTTTTTCTATCTGTCCTCTCTCTTTCTCTCTCTCTCCTCATCTTCGTCTTCCTCTCTCCTCTCTCCTCTCTCTTCTCTCTCGCCTCTCCTCTTCCTCTCTCTCTCCCCCCTCTTTTCTCTCTCTCTCCCCTCGCCTTTTTGTCCCCCTCCCTCGCTCTTTCTGTCTCTCTCCCCGCCCTTTCTTTCTTCCCCCCGCTCTTTCTGTCTCTCCCCGCTCTTTCTGTCTCTCCCCGCCTTTCTGTCCTCCTCCTTATTTTAAAAAAAAAGGCCCCAAATTTTTGAGTGAGAAGGAAGGGGGGGGAAAAAAAAGGGGGTTTTTTTTTTGGGGGGAAAAAAAACAAAAATTGGGGGAAAGGGAGAATTTTAAAAAAGAATAATAGAAAAAAAGGAAAGAATGGGGGGAAAAAAAAGAAAATTTTTTTTTTTTTATGAATAAAAGAAAAAAAAGAAAGGGAAGGAGGGTTTTTGGGGAATAACCAAAAAAAAAAAGGAAAAAAAATAAAAACCCCCCCTTTGGAAAAAAAAAAAAAAAAAACCCCCCCCCCCCCCCCCCTTTTTTTTAGGGTTTTTTTTTTTTTTTCCCCCCCCCCCCCCCCGGGGGGGTTTTTTTTCCCCTTAGAAGCGAAGGGGGAAAGAAAAGGAAAAAGGATGAGGGTTTTGGTTTTGAAGAAAAAAAGGAAAGGAAAGGAAGGGTTTAGAAAAGGGAAGGGGTGGGTTTTTTTTTGGGTTTTTGGTTTATTGAATTATTAAATTTTTTAAAAAATTTTTTAAAAAATTTTATAAAAAAAAAAAAAAAGGGAAAAAAAAAAAAGGTTTTAGGAAAAAAAAAAAAAAGGGGGGGAAAAAAAGGGGGAGAAAGGAAAAGGGGGGGGGGGGAAGGAAAAAAAAAAAAAAAAAAAATTTAAGGGGTTTTTTTTTTTAGGAAAAGGAAAAAAAAAGGGAAAAAAAAATTTTGAGAAAAAAAAAAAAAAGAGGAATGAAGAGGTTTTGGAAAAAATTTTTAAGAAGGGGCCATTTATTTTCATGGGGGTTTTACGGTTTAGGATTATTAAGGGGGAAAAAAATTTTTTTTGGAGGGGGTTTTTTTGGATTAGACCCCGAGAGGGGGGGGGGGGGTTTGAAAAAAAAAGGGGGGGGAGATTTGATTGTTTTATTGGGGGGGAAAAAAGGAGGTTTTTTGATTGAGGGGTTTGGGTTTGCGGGGGGGGGAGGGATGGGGTTGAAAGGAAATAGATTTGGGGGGAGAAAGGTTGAGTGGCGAAGGGGGGAAAGAGGGGGGGGGGGGGAAGATTTTATGGTAGAATATGGAATTTTTTTTTTTTTTTTTTCCCCCCTTTTTTTGATTTTTTTTTTTTTTTTTTTTGTAAAGATAAAAAAAAAAGGGAAAACAAAAAAAATTTTAGCGGAAGTTGGTTTTAAAAAGAAAGAGGAATTAGATGGTTTTTTTTTAAAAGGGAATTTAGAACTGAAAAATTAAATGATTGAAAAGGAAAAAATTTTTAAAGTGATGTGAATGGAAGAAAGAAGTGATTTGAAGAAGAAAAGTTGGAGGAGGAAAGGAGAAGAAGAAGGGGAATTAAAAGGGGAAGAAGGAATAGAAAAGGGGGGAAAAAAAGGAGGAAGAGGAAAAAAGAGGAACGGGAAAAGGAGAAGGAAAAACTGAAAGAAATCTGAAAGAAAAAGGAAATAAATCCTTTACTCATTTATTTTTTAAATTAATGGTTCAATTTTCTCAGTTGTCACAAATGCTCTTTTGGTATTTAGAGATTAGGGGGATTAAAATGCTTTAAAAAAAGGCTATCCTTTATGGGGAATGCATGTAATCGATTTTTATGGATACTATTATCTGTATCAGATGTTGCCTGTAGAAGTAAATAAAATGTAGATATGTTTACAACTCTCTAATCTCAAACTCTCTCTCTCTCTCTCTCTCTCTCTCTCTCTCTCTCTCTCTCCTCTCTCTCTCTCTCTCTCTCTCTCTCTCTCTCTCTCTCTCTCTCTCTCTCCCTCGCTCTTTCTGTCTCTCCCTCGCTCTTTCTGTCTCTCCCTCGCTCTTTCTGTCTCTCTCCTCCCTTTCTATCTCTCCTGCTCTTTCTTCTCTCCTCGCTCTTTCGTTCTCTCTCTCTCTTTCTATCTCTCTCTCTCTCTTTCTCTCTCTCCTCTCTCTCTCTATCTCTCTCTCTCTCGTCTTTCTCCTCTCTCTCTCTCTTTCTACTACTCTTCTCTCCCCTCTCGTCTCTCTCTCTCTCTCCCCCCTCCCTCTCTCTCTCTCTCTCTCTCTCTCTCTCTCGTTCCTTGATTCCCTTTCTCGCTCTCTCTCTCTCCCTCTGTCACTTTCTCTTTATTTTGTCTCTTTCTTTCTCCTGCTTCCTTTTTCCTCCATTCTCTCGCAGTCCTTGCCCTTCTCTGTTCATCTTTTGGAATCTGTTACTACGTGCCCTGTTTCTCCTCTTATTCTTCCTTTTCATTCTCTCCATCTTCCTGTCCCCGCTTTCTCCTTAACGGAAAATTTAAAATTAATTGCTTTTACTAATTTTTTTCTTTCATAATGCTTCTGACTTTATTTATTAAGTTTGCGAGTTTGAGTAGACTTTTGCGACAAAATTACATGGCAGCTCAACATTTTCGAACAGAATAAATCTTTGGCTCTTGATTGCTGCCCCTGGCTCCCGCTCTCTTTTTCTTTCTCTCTCTCTTATTTTCTCTCTTTCTCTTTTCTCTCGGTCTCTCTCTCTCTCTCTCGGTCTCTCTCTCTCTCTCGGTCTCTCTCTCTCTCTCGGTCTCTCTCTCTCTCGGTCTCTCTCTCTCTCTCTCTCTCCCTCCCCCTCCCCCACTCTCTCCCTCCCCACTCTCCCTCCCTCCCCACTCTCCCTCCCTCCCCCCTCTCCCCCTCTCCTCTCTCTCTCTCTCCCTGTTTCGTGTTTCATTTTTATGGTTTTCTTGACATTTCGATTGTCTTTTGTGCCGGGAGATCGTGTGTTTTGAGATCACAACGTCTTCGCTTCCCAGCTATTTTGTTTTTGTGATTTGCTAACTTTCGGTAATTCGTTTCTCCTTAAGAAAAGTATTGGGGTCAGGACACGACCATTCGTGTATATATAGAATGTTTCTTCTCCGCACACACGGACATGCTGCAATGCTTTCTTGTCTGGCTGTGAATTGCGTGTCTCTTTGTCATTCTCTTTCTCATTCTCTTTTTCTTTCTCTTCTCCTTTCTCTCTCACTCTCACTCTTACTCTTATTCTTACTCCTCTTACTCTTACTCTTACTCTTACTCTTACTCTTACTCTCTTACTCTCACTCTCACTCACGCACTCGCCTACTCTGCCTAATACCAGGACTCCCAGGCTTCGCAATGTGTTTGTCATAGGGTTTGTAATTAAAGCCTTTGCGTGGCAGCGCTTGGATTCCTCGACCACGTCCTTTGCTTTGCTTGTGATGTTGCATATAGATACTTTACATTCTTATTGCTCCATCCCCCCTTTTTTTTTTTGCCTGCAGAAAAGCTAGAGGGACGGAATGTGTTTGTTTGATGCATCGTTTGATCAATTTGCTTGAATCAAAATTGGCTAAAGATTCAAATGCTTGCTTGCTCTTGTCGTTTGATCTTCCTGCTTGCATTAAAATTGGGAGCTCGAATGATGCAGTAAAACCAGAGGCACAGATGTGATTACTAAGCATATCGTTTAATCACTTGATTGAATAGGGAACTTGATCAGTGTCTCGGCTCGTGTGGCCTTTGAAATGTGAACTTATTAATTAAGTTCGTAATGCTTGAACGCCAATAGTTAGTCACAGGGGTATTGACGAGTCTAATTTCAGTTACCTGTGTTTAGCGGAAATAGTAATATTTGTGAGCGTCATTTGTGAGGAAGAGAAACTACGTGAAATCATATATTAAAAAAAAAGAAAAAGAAAAAAAGAAGTTTGTACGATTTCCATAATGTTCTTCCCTTCCTCCCCTCTCTCTCTCCCCTCTATCCTCCCCCCCACGCCCTCCCCCTCTTCCTCCCCCCCTTCCTCCCTACACGCCATACGTACAAATCCCCAAAAAATTTCCCCCTCTATAAGGTCATTATTTTCTCTTTGCATTTTTCCTATCTTTCGCTTCGTCGGCCGTTGTGGATTTAGGAATGAATAATGCCCTTTGCTTCAGGAAAATGAGGGAAGCGGAAAAAAGGTGGATTTTTCCCCTAATGTTTCTTTGGGTCAAGGGGAACAGAATGAATTTATTGGTGAAGAAAGGTGGATAAGAAAGCAGTAGGGGAAAGAAAGGGGGTGATGAAGATAGGGAGAGAGAAAGAGGGAGGGAGGGAGAGAGAGAGAGATGGCGGGAGGGAGGGAGGGAGGGAGGGAGAGAGAGAGGGAAGGAGAGAGAGAAAAAAAAAGAGAGAGACAGAGAGAGAGAAAAAAAAGAGAGAGACAGAGAGAGAGACAGACAGAGAGAGAGACAGACAGAGAGAGAGACAGACAGAGAGAGAAAAAAAGAAGAGAAAGAGAGAGAAAAAGAGAGACAGAAAAAAAAAAAGAGGAGACCGAAGAGAGAGAAGACACAGAAGAGAGACAAGGAGAGAGAGAAAAAAGAGAGAGAAGAGAAAGAGAGAGACAGAGAGAGAAAACAAAGAGAGACAGAAGAGAAGAAGACAGACAGAGAGACAGAGAGAGAGAAAAAAAAAAAGAGAAAGAGAGAGGAGAAGGGAGAGATGGAAAGAACGAAAACCAAGAAAGAGGAACACATAATGGAGACTAACACGGCAGACAGCGCGCGAGTGACTCAGAGCGACGGCCCGCGCGGATGCTGGGTGTGCCGAGATGATAGCGGGAAGCGACGAGGCAAGACGGTCACAATTATCAGCTTAAGATGGAGGGCACGACGAGATGCTGCGAGCTGATTTCATCTCACGGGTCTCTGCTTCTCCTCCACCTCCTCCTTCGTCTCCTCCTTCGCCGCCTCCTTCGCCTCCTTCTTCGCCTCCTTCTTAGCTTCCTCCTTAGCCTCCTCCTTCGTCTCCTTTGCCTCGTCCTTCTTCTTCTCCTTCGCATTTATTTTGTATACGGAGATATTCCCTTTCACCTCCTTCTCTGTCTTCTTCCCTCCTTCCTTCCTTCCTCTTTCTCTCTCATATTCCATATAACTGGCGACGTTATCCTTCCTCTCCTTCTGTCTTTCCTCAACGCCACCGCCTCTACCCCCCCCCCCCCCGTCTCCTCCCTCTCTCTCCTTCCGTATCTTCCTCTCTGCCCTCTCGCCTCCTCCCTCAATCTCATCGTCTCTGTCTCCCTCCTTCCCTCCCTCCATTATTCTTCTCTCTCAACCCCACCGCCTCCATCTCTCTCTATCTATCTATCTATCTATCTATCTATCTATCTATCTACTATTGCTTTCTTACCTCCTTCCATCCTATCCTCCCTCAACGAGTCGTCTCCATCTCGATCTCTCTCCCTCTTTCCTTCCCCTCCTCCTCCAACTCCGTCGTCTCCATATCCCTCTCTCTCACTCTCTCCATTCTCACCATTCTCTCCCTCCCCCTCTCATCACCTTCTTCTTTATCTCTAGTTATCCTTTTTCTGCTTCTTCCCTCCCCGTCCTCTTCTTCCTCTTCAGCCCCACCGTCTCCATCTAACTCTCGTTCTCCCTTATCTCCCTCCCTCCTTTCCCTCTCTCCTTTCCCTCCCTCCTTCCCTCTCTCCCTTCCTCCCTCTCTCCCCCTTCCTCCCTCCTTCCCTCTCTCCCTTCCTCCCCTCCCTCCCTCCTTCCTTCCTTCCCTCCTTCCTTCAATCTCCCCCTCCAACCTTCTCCATCCCCCGTTGTAAATTCGCGAAGGCGGCGCTGGCGGAGGGGGAGAGGAAGACACCCATCTCGGAGACGTGTCGCGTGGAAATAGACCGTTCATAAAAAGCGCATAAGGGACAGATTCGCGTTGTGCGTCTCTGGCGGGATCGACCTTATGGGCGGAAGGCGGAGGGCGGAGCAACAGCGCCTTCTGCAGTACCGCGGGGATGATGCTTGTTCTATTTCTTATAGCGTGGGTGGGGGTGGGGGTAGGGGGTGGGGGTGGTTGATGGTAGGGGGTAGGTATGGGTGTGATTGCGCGTACTGTGCAATTTTGAGTATGTTTATGTAGGTTGTTTGGTGGGATGTGCACGTGTGTGTGTGTGTGTGTGTGTGTGTGTGTGTGTGTGTGTGTGTGTGTGTGTGTTTTTGTTTATTTATTTATTTATTTACTTCTTTTTATTCAGCACACACAACACAAACACTAAAAAAGCCATGCATATATAAATCGTAACCTTTTATTAATTCTAGAACATTCAGGGCAACTAAATAAATCACATAAAGTTTCTGCTGCAACGGAAATGAACAACCCTCGGAATTTTCCCAAAACCTTAAAAAGAAAGAAAGAAACCCACTGGCGATCGCTACAGCAACTACCGGCTTCCTGGCTTCCCTCCGTCCATTTATCAGAGTGAAGTCCCCTTGCAACTTGCAACCTAAGCCAGAGAGCATTTCGACGCGAGATAAGGAACAATAAACCGCTTGTCCTTTGCGTTGCATACCGCTTGCAATGTCTCGTTAGGATCTTTATTGCAATACGTTTATCCCCCCCACCACCCCCCACCCACCCCTTCCCGTATTGCAGTGCAGGGGGGTCAGTGACCTGAGGTCGGAGGAATGGGTGACCTCGTACGTTCCGTATTACCCGACGTTCTAATGGAAAAGAAGGCCAATAAGGTCAAGAATACGGCCGGCGGAGGAGGTTTCCGGAAAGTGAATGGACTGGCGGAGGTTAGGGTGAAGGAGGAAGGAGGGAGGGAGGGAGGAAAGGTAGAAGGAAGAGAGGAAGAGGGGGAAGGAAGGAAAGGAGGAAGTGAAAGAGGGGAAATAGGGGACTAGAAAGGGGGAATAAAGAAGGGAGGGAAAGCATGGGAATAGAGAGAAGTAAGATAAGGTAAGAAAGAGAGAGAAAGAGAGAGAAAGAGAGAGAAAGAGAGAGAGAAAGAGAGAAAGAGAGAAAAAGAGAAAGAGAGAAGAGAGGGAAAGAGAGAGAAAAGAGGAAAGGAGAAGAGGAGGAGAAGAGAGGAGAGAGGGGAAAAAGAGGGAGAGAGGAGAGAAAAGGGGAAAAAAAAAGAGAGGAGAAGAGAAAGAGGAGAGAGGGGGAGGAGAAAGAGAAAAGAGAGAAAAGAGGAAGGGGAAATAAAGAGAGGGGCGGAGAAAAAAGGGGAAGAGAAGAGAGGGGGGGAAAAAAAAAAAAGAGAGGGGGAAACGGAAAAAAAAAAAAAAGAGAGAGGAAGGAGAGAAAGGAGAGAGAGGAAAAAGAAAAGGGAAAAAGAGGGGGGATGAAGAAAGAGAGAGAGGGAAAAAGAGAAAAGAAGAGAGGAGAGAAGAAAAGAAGGGGGAGAGACCCGGAAGAAAGAGGAGGGGGAGAAGAAGAAAAGAGAGGAAAGGAAGAAGAGGAGAAAAAAAAGAGAAAGCGAGAAAGAAATGAAAATAAAAATGGAAAGCCAGAGGGACCTAAAAGACCTGGCTTTATTTTTTTCATCGGATTTATTTGCATAATGCAAGATGTATTTTTTTGCAGAGCATGAAAGTTACTGATCAAAGTTGCATTTATTGGATCCAGAGTTGCTTTCAGGCTTCGCTGATTCGGGCCTGAAGTTTCAGATAAGTAGAGGGTTCTGAAAGCGACAGGGATTGCCGGTTTGTGTCGATAATGAATTATTTTCACGGTTCGCCCAATGCAGGGGGAAATAGATCAAAGCGTGTTCTTATCAATTGGCAAATAGGTAGTTAGATAGACTGGTGTACATGCATATATGTATGTGTGTGTGTGTGTGTGTGTTTTTGTATGTGTGTGTATGTGTGTGTTTTTGTGTGTGTTTGTATGTGTGTGTTTGTATGTGTGTGTTTGTATATGTGTGTGTTTGTATGTGTGTGTTTGTGTGTGTTTTTGTGTGTGTTTGTATGTGTGTGTTTGTATGTATGTGTTTGTATGTGTGTGTTTGTATGTGTGTGTGTGTGTTTGTTGGGGTGTGTGTGTGTGTGTTTTGTGGTTTTGTGTGTTGTTTTGTGGTGGCCTTTATCTAATTCCTTTTCCTTACGCATAACCATTACAGAAGTAAATAACCGTTAAGTTTAGTGAACTGGACAGCCTTATTGACTGATACAATAAGGCTGTATTTTAATATCTATGTACATGTAGATATAGATATTATATAAAAGGAAAAGATGAAAATGAAAAAAAGAAAAGAAAATATAAGCAGACAGAGTAGATAGGAAGCTCGAGAGAGGAAATATGAGACTGACAGACACATACAAAGGAAAGAGAAGCAAGGAATAGGATAAACAAGGGTCAGGAAGGAGAGACCAAAAGAAAGGAATGAAGGAAGAGCAGGCAAACACGACCTTGAAAGGAAAAACAGAGATACGGGACCCCAATTCCTCCTTCTCCTCCTCCTCTATCTCTTCTTCCTCTTCTTCTTCCTCCTCCTCCTTCTTCTTTCCTCAGTCCTTCTTTCTTCCTTCCTTCCTTCCTCCTTCTTTCCTCCTGCCTCCTTCCTCCTATTCCTCTTCCTCCTTCTTCCTCCCTCCTCCTCCCTTCTTGCTCCTCCCTTCCTCCTCCCCCCATTCTTCACCCTCCCTCCTTTCCTCCTCCCTCCTCCTTCATTCTTCCTTCTTTCCTCCTTCCTTCAATTCCTCCCTTCCTCCTCTCTCCTTCCTCCTCCTCCTTCCCCTCTTTCCCCTCTTCGCTAGACGTCGCTACGGCATAATATTCCTTAAGTGACTAACGACACGAGGCGATGCCGATCTGAAAATAAAAAAGTTTGTCGATTCGTTAAACTTTCATGGTATTTTCCCCTTAATGATTCCTCCAATTGCAGTCTTAACGTCTTTCAATTGCTTGAATTTCTAGGGTTAATGAGCTTCATGCTTCTGAGAAAGGAAGGGAAGGAGAGAGAGAGAGAGAGAGAGAGGGCGAGGGAAGCAATAAAGGTCACAAAAAGAGAAATCTGATGGTCAACTGTTGGATGGACACGCACGCACTCACACACACTCATATATATTATATATATATATATATATATTATAATATATATATATAATATATATATATATATATATATATATATATATGTATACACAAAAATCACTCACACACACATGCAACACACACACACATGCAACACACACACACACACACACACACACACACACACACACACACACACACACACACACACACACACACACACACACACACACACACACACACACACACAAATGGGTGCAGACAGCCTTATTCGTGGCCAGCGGCATGGAAAGAATTACTGTCTCGTCTTTCTCAGTTCTTGCTCCTGGTGTTCCTGTTACGAACGTGTGTGTTATAATCAATGGTAAAAGTTTGATTATTTTCCTTATTTCTTCATTCGTTAATTTTTCTGTTTATTCTTATGATCTTTATTTTTCCGTCGTGTTCTTCAGTTGTTGTTGTTTTATGTTTTTTCCTTGTGAATGCTTATTTATTTATTTATTTATTTTTAGTGGCATGGAAGCCAAATTCTCCGACCGCAACATACCGAAAATTCCAAGCCGCTGGACCGAGAAGAGGGAATTGGAAAGGAGGAATAACAGTGGAAGGGAGGGGGACAGGGGAAAATATTCGAATAAACAGGAGGCGAAAGGTCTAGATATTACTATGATTCTGTTATTCCATTTTCTGTTGGAAGTGTGTCGAGCGAAGCCCAAGCCCAAGCCGAAACGCCAGAAATCGGACACTGTCATGGACGAGGGTTAGAGGGAATCACGATTTTTCAACTGTGTTCGGATTTATGAGAAGGCTGAAGAAAATCATCAAGTTATCTTCAGATTATCCTTATAAATGCTGCAACTGGTGAGGTAAAATGATACTCGTTTAAATTAGGGTATTTGAAATTATATTCTTGTTTATAACACGCCACGCCATTATGAGATATCCTAATGTCAACCGCGATGTACGAGGATGGAGGTCGAGGATGTATGTAATACATAACAGAATGGCGACGGATGGATCTACATAAATCCGCTTTATAGGAAGAGCTGCGCGATACATCCGGGTGGTATTAAGGAGGCGATACAGTCAACCCGGATTATGAATCCGCCGAGGTTTCTTGATCGTTGAATCTCCTTGATTTTTTTTCCTTTTTATTTTGTTTTATTTTATTTATTTGTGTGTGTGTGTGTGTGTGTGTGTGTGTGTGTGTGTGTGTGTGCGTGCGTGCGTGCAAGCATGGGAGTGTGCAGGAAGGAAGGAAGGAGGAGGAATGCAAGCAGGCTGTCAGGAAGGGAAAGGGAAGGACAAGCGGATGCATGAAAGAAAAAGGAAGAAGGACGAGCAGGCTGTCAGCAAGGAAGATAGAAGGAAGGACAAACAGGTGTGATAGCAGGCAGGCAGGCAGCCAGGCAGCCAGGCAAGCAAGCAAACAAGCAGACGGATAAGTGAAAGCACAGGCTGCCTGCACCGAAGTTAATCCCCCTCGCCGACAAGACTTCCTCGCGTCATGTGCGGTCGAGCCTACACTAAGTCGCACACGCTAAACATCCCCGCACTTGTTAGGGTCTGCGTGCATCCGCCGGGGAGAAACAACCCCTCAAAAAGTTAGTTTAAAACCTCTCTCTTTTAATCTACATTACCTACGTTACATAAGCTACATTGGTAACTTTTTATGCTGTAGTCAAGAGTACCGAGAGCGAGAAAATTTTGAAGTTTTTCGTATTTCTTCTGCAATCGGTCTGGTTTTAATATATTTGTTCCATGTACGATAGAATTCTGGCGTTCGGATAAAGAAATTTCGTGTGCGTCCCTTACGCCAGGTTCGGATAAAGGAGTTTAGTGTGTGTTGCTTACGTCAGGTTCGGATAAAGGAGTGTCGTGTGTGTTCCTTACGAGAGGTTCGGATAAAGAAAGTCTTTTGCTTTACGCTTAATTCTGCAAATATATTGATGAAAGTGTCATTTAAATGACACTTTGATCAATATATTAGCAGAATGAGGATAACTGTGATGATGATGATGATGATAACAGTATTGATAATGATAATGTATGGAGTATATTGATAATGATATAGTAATGATATTAATAAAAGAATTATGATATTTTTGAAAACAATAGTAATAATATTATAATAATAGTAATAATGATGATGATAATTGCAATGATAAAACGATTATAATGATAATAATAGCAACAACAATAATAATAATGATAATGATAATACTAACAAAGATAGTAATAATGATGAATAATGAAATACCGAACTGGAAAATCTCAGTTATCCCGAACATTCGTTTCTGAAGAGGCCATAAACCACGGATTCCGACGTGGTTGTGCAGTCGCGCGAAACGGTGCTTGAAGGAGAAAAATGGCAGTTAATATGCGATTGCTTGGGTAGACGGCTTCGTCTTGCAGTTATTCTCTTGCAAACGGTTATTTTATGGTTGTTATTGTTTGTGCTTGTCTTGGTTGTTGATGTTTTCGTTGTTTTAATTCTGGTTGTCTTTGTTGGTATTATGGTTATTATTTATATGTACGTGGTTATTCTGTTGCATTTTCTTTTTTCCTGTTTACGCTTTTATCATCTCCCATTCCTTTTCATTTCCTTTATCGCCTCTGATTAAAGCGTTTGCGCCTCAATATCGTATAATTTCCTCCATTCCTTTCGTTACCTTCAACATATTAAATTCTTTCCGTGCCATGAACCATGCCGACGTTGCTAGACCACCGTTTGCTCTCTCTCTCTCTCTCTCTCTCTCTCTCTCTCTCTCTCTCTCTCTCTCTCTCTCTCTCTCTCTCTCTCTCTCTCTCTCTCTCTCTCTCTCTCTCTCTCTCTTTCTTTCTCCTTCTCTTTTTCATTCCATTTACTTCTTTCTCTCTCTCTCTTTCTCTTTCTCTTTCTCTCTCTCTCTCTCTCTCTCTCTCTCTCTCTCTCTCTCTCTCTCTCTCCTCTCTCTCTCTCTACTCTTTCTCTCTTCTCTTTATTCTCCTTCTCTTTCTCATTCCTCTTCTCTCTCTCTCTCTCTCTCTCTCTCTCTTCCTTTCTCTAATCTCTCTCTATCTCCTCAATCCTCCTATCCCTACCTCCACCCTCCTCCTCCACCCTCTCCTCCACCCTCTCCTCCACCCTCTCCTCTCCCCCCTCCTCCACCCTTTCGCTCTCTTAATTTATAAAACCCAGCCAGGTATGTCAGAGGGAAGGGTATTACCTGAGATAACTAATAATGAGATAATTGATAAGGTAAATGAAGCATAAAAAGAGGGGTATCTTGTAGTCAAAGTTCTTAAGGTGTTGTTAATGTGTCGATTAAAATGATTTATATCACTAATCGATAACTGGATGAAGGAGTTTTGTGTTTGTAGTTTTTTTTTTGTAAATGGGTATATCTTCAATATGATTAAATAACATGGATATAATTGCCTTCCGTTAATATGGGCTTATTAAAAAAAGAGAGAGAGCATTGGGTATCACCAAGCACGTATTACGGTGAATTGAACAGTCAACTAATTTGCATAATTTTACTGCCGTTTATGAATATGATTATCAGCTACGTGATATCCTTTTGTAAATGAAGTTATATTGTTAATTGCGTGCGGGAATTAGTTCTCTCACTCTGGCTGTTGCACCTGCATTGCTCGAAATGAAATAGTTAAAGTGGACATCGTTATGAAAAGCGTATGTGTCTCGCACTTTCTCGCTGTATCTCTCTCTCTCTCTTTCTCTTTCTCTTTCTCTTTCTCTTTCTCTTTCTCTCTTTCTCTTTCTCTTTCTCTTTTCTCTTCTCTCTCTCTTCTCTCCTCTCTCTCTCTCTCTCCTCTCTTCTCTCTCTCTCTCTTCTTCTCTCTCTCTCTCTCTCTTCTCTCTCTCTCTCTCTCTCCTCTCCTCTCTCTCTCCTCTCTCTCTCCTCTCTCTTTTCCTCTTCTCCCCTCCCTCCTCCCCTCCTCTCTCCCCTGCCCTCCCTCCCTCCTCCCCTCCCTCCCTCCCTCTCTTTCCCTATCTGTCTCTCTCCCTCTCCCTCTCCCTCTCTCCCACTCTTACACTTTCACAGTCTCGCACTCCTGCACGCACTCACATTCACATAACATTCACAGGAACTTATCCTGAACCTCATTCAATAGATAAATAAATAAATAAATAAATAATAACGAACAGAAACCTCAACAGAACAGAAATATAAGACATGGTCGACTGTTAGTCGCCGCCAAACAAACAAACAAGCAAACACGTAAACAAACACAGAAAAAAAAAGTGAGTCGGACCGAGATATTTTCCGCCAAAAACAAACAAACACGCAAACAAACAGACATGAAAAAAAGCGATTCGGCCCGAGAGATCCTCCGCCAAACAAAACACACAAACAAACACACAAACATGTAAACAAACAGACAAACGAGAAGAAAAACGCATCGGCCCGAGAGATCCTCATGCGGGAGCGATAAAGAGACCCCAGAAACTGGACGAACCTTCATAGCGTCTCGTCAATCCAAGGGGCGGCGGCCGTGAGGGAGCCGGGAGCGAGGGGGCGGGGGGGGGGTTATGCACGTTGGAGCCGGGGGTGCCAGCGTTCAGTCCCTGTCCACCGAGGGGAGGAAGACAACAAGATTTTATTTAGTCTTATTCTTATTTGTATTTTATTAATAGTATTTTTTATTTTATTTTATTTTATTTTTATTTTTTTATTTTTTTTTTTTTGGGGGGGTGGACGAGGGTGAGAAGCGGTGTGCTTGTTAAGGATTTTATGGGATGAGAGGGAGTAGGAGAGAGGGAGAGGGAGACTAGGAGGCTAGGAGGGAGAAAGAAGGTGAGAGTGGCAGGAGGAGAGGGAGAGAGAGGCAGGAGGAGAGGGAGAGAGAGAGGCGGGAGGAGAGGGAGAGAGAGAGGCAGGAGGAGAGGGAGAGAGGAGGCAGGGAGAGAGGGAGAGAGGGGGGGGGATGAGAGGGAGTGAGGGAGGATGAGAGAAAAGAGAGAAGGGAAGAGGAGGTAGATAGAAAAGAGACAGATGAGTAAATATGTATTAATAGAGATGGTGTTCGGATTTTTGGTGTTTCGAGCTATTTTCCTCCCATCTTCCTTTTCTGTCACCCGCGGATTTTAATTCTCCTTTCGTCAGTTTGTCTCTCCCTCTTCCTCTCACCCTACTTCACTCTCTCTCTCTCTCTCTCTCTCTCTCTCTCTCTCTCTCTCTCTCTCGTTCTCTCTGTCTCTCTGTCTCTCTCTTCCTCCATTCTCATTTTCTTTCTTTGGGTCTTTCTCTTTTCCTTAACAACACATGCTCTTATCTCGCCTCTTTTCCCTCCTACAGTCAAGTCACATTTCGTGGAACGGACCACACAGCAATAACTCTACAATCTACAGTGTACATATCTCCTACTTTCTTATCGCCGCATAAATCTACGCACCACAACCCCCATTTCATTACATGGTCTCCCTCCAACCCCTCCCACTTCCATCCGCCTCACGATACTCCCATGTATGTGTCATTTCCCCCACTTTTTTCTAACCTCATTATTCTGCCACACGTCATACTATCAGGGTTTCCCCTCCCCTTCATCATCATGTCCACATTTTTATATTGGTTTGTGGATTGGCATGTAGATACACGACCTCATAAATTTGCATGTGATTTACGCTCGATAGCCAGCCTGCCTCCGAGGGCGCCATTATGTAGCGAGAAGGTCCTGCCATCTAGCGGCGGGGCTTAGAACTATCTGTTATACGGGAGACTTCTGGGTGAAAACTGTAGGAATAAAGAAATAGACAAGATAGGAAGATAGGAAAGAATTTGACTTAAACTGTTTTAATCGAGGCGAAAATGCACTTGAGAGATTGGTAATAGTGCTTGCTTTGAATGCAATATATCCGAATATCTTCGTTTATTTCATAGTTCACTCTTCGCATCAGTATAAAATGTATTTAGATGTCAGTAAAACAACGAGATAAATGGACTAGTAGTGATTATCTGTGAAAAAATAGAGTTAAAAAAAGGGCTTGAAGTATAAAACACTGAGGAATTAGAAAAAAAAAATGCAAGATGGAAAATAAATAAATAGATAAAAAAATGAATAAAACTGCAAGATTGTAAGTCAGGAAACGACGTGGTTATGCACTGTGATATGCTAATGAACGTTGAAAAATGTTAATACAGGCTTTTGGTGTGGAGTGTTTAAATCATTGCGGTAGTAAATAAACCTTTGCGTAGAATTGCCTCGTGCATTTTTTTTTTTCTTTTCTTCTTCTTCCTCTTTCATCTTTCTGCTTTTCTCTTGGATTCGTTCTCTCCCGATTGTCGTATATAAAACACATTCTGAATATATTTGCGTGTATGTCTGTGTGTGTCTATGTATGGATGTAAACGTATGTATTTAATCCTGCATGTAAATGTATGTATGTATGCATGCGTCTATTCTGAATACAAAGGGAAGTGAGTTGGAAAACCTCATAGTGACATGTTTTTTAACGCCTGGCCAGGGAGAACAGCCCAAGAGTTCATTTCTACTGTGAAAACCGAAAAAAAAAGTTAAGGTGTTCTTCAAAAAGATGCGTCTAAAGGTGTTCTCAGACCGCTTGCCCGAAAAAAAACATGCGTTTATTGAGGTTTGCTCAGACCAATTGTCTGAAAAAAATCGTTTATTAGCACTTACTCAGGCCACTTCCCCGAAAAAAATGCGTTCTACCAAAGCTTTCTCAGACGACTTGCCCGAAAAAATGCGTTTATTAAAGCTTTCTCAGACCACGTGCCCGAAAAAAAATGCGTTTATTATGTTTCGTCAGTTTAAACTTAGAGCTAAAACAACATCGATGTATTAAGCGTTGATGACGAGACTGGAGTGCATGAACGTGAAACGTATTGATAGTCATGTTATAAATTATAGTTTGAATGAACAAAACATTAAATAAACATAATTTCGGGCATGTATAGTCACCGTCTCTCGGGAAACACAAACTAGTGGGGTCAGAGTAGTTGCATCATCAGTTGTTTCATGTTGCAGATAGTATCTCAAGTATGCAAACGGGATGCTCGAATGGACGTCGTGAATCGAAGCATGTATTGAGGGTCACGGTGAAGCTGATTAAGAAAATCATTAATTTCCCGCTTATTATCATGGCATTTTGGGATAGAATCTTAGGACAGGCTGTCATGATGGCGGACTCTCTCTCTCTCTCTCTCTCTCTCTCTCTCTCTCTCTCTCTCTCTCTCTCTCTCTCTCTCTCTCTCTCTCACTCACTCTCTCTCTCTCTCTATCAATATATTATATATATATATATATATATATATATATATATATATATATATATATATATATATATTATATATATATATATATATAAAATATAAACTTTTGATTTAAGTGCTACGGTAATATCACTAAAAATGACGTATAAGGATTCACCCCCAATTGATTCGTGAAGTTATATTGATCCCGTTATCTGGGTTGAATTAAAAAAAAGTTCTCCCATGAATTATTTTATTTTCACGCGAATACATTGAGCTTGCCATATGTGGCCGGAAGAAGGTTGGCTAATAATTAAGATTGCCGTACATACTGTAATATTTTTTTATTTCTGAGATACAGACACGTATACAAACATGTACAAACCTAATGTACCCGACCTGGCATACAGACCTTAAAATTACACCCTCCCTCTAATTTCCCCTCACCCTTCTCTCCTTTCCTCCTCCTCCTCCCTTCCCCCTCTCCCTTTCTCCCTTTCTCCCTTTAGATCCCTCCCCACACCTCTGAGATCAGATATCTCACGTAGGCTAAGATATCATGTCCTTTCTCTATGACCAAGGCAATGGGCAGCTGAAAGGGCGGTTGTGGAGTTGGGAAACGTAGGTGGCGATTAGCACAGTTATCTTTAAAGTTTGGGAGTGTTAGCTTGTATGGGACGTGACTGGATGGTTAGGCTGTGCTTTTGTTCACATGTATTTTCTTGTTTATATGTATGTAATGTAAGAGGTGTGAGTGGGGGGGGGGGTGCATATTGTTATTTGTATTTGTATATAGATTATCAATATGTATATCAAAATATATAATCATTTATCTCTTAATGCCAGACTTCAGTTAAGAATTCTCCCTAATCCTCTCTTTCTCTTTCTCGTCTTTCTATGTCTCTCCTTCTCTCCCTTTTATTTTTTTTCTTTGCGTATTTGTCTCCATTCTTTTCTTTCTCTCTGCCTTACTCTCCCTTCTTGTCTTCTTATCGTATTGACCATTTCCCCTCATCTTTCTTTATTCTCTGACCCTTCCCCTCGCCTCCCTTTCCTTTATCTCTGAAATAATTTTTGATATTCATTACACATGATAGTTTCAGAGCAAGATTTTTATTTTTTTTTTTATTTATTTTTTTTTTTTTGTGTCATGCAAACTCCCTTCACTTTACTACAATATTGGAATGAGTTATTGATTCATCAATCCTCTTGGCAATCATATAGGTCTATGTGGAATAATAATAATGATGGTATTAAATGCGAATAATGACAATGAGGGGAATGGTTATTATTACTGTAATTGTTTCTCTAATTATTACTATTACTCCTATTATTTTCGTCTGTTATCAGTCGTTAATATCACCATCATTATTGCAAATTTCTAAGATATGTATTTTTTCACTGTCTTTATAATACTCATCATCATCAATATCGCTATAACCGTCACTACCATCATTGCAAAGATCTAATATATATATTTTTCTTTCTCTCTCTTTTTTATAGAACTTTCCATCACCACCGCCATTACAAAGTTCTAATGCGCATTTATATATATATATATATATATATATATATATATATATATATATATATATATATATATATATATATATATATATATATATATATCTTCTTAACACTCACCATCAGTATCAGCATTACCAATGCCAAAATTAAATGTGTATTTTTTTTCTCCCTTTCTTCATAATTCACCATCATCAGTATTACCATCACCACGATCATTGCAAAGGTCAATATCACCATTACCACCATCATTGCAAATTCAATATCACTTTCACGACCATCATTGCAAAGTTCAGTATCACTCTCACGACCATCATTGCAAAAGTCAATATCACCATTACCACCATCATTGCAAAGTTCAGTATCACCATTACCACCATCATTGCAAAGTTCATAGTCACCATCACCACTATTGCAAATGTCATTATTACCGTCACCACCATCACTGCAAAAGTTCTAATATATGCATTTTTCTCCCTCTCTTCCAGGTAAGTTTCGAAAATCCTTTGACATACTTCGCGGAAAGGTCTCAGCCGTAGACATGTCAGAGGGTGAATTAAGGTCCAACTTAGACGAGTTTTAAGTCAGGGAACTTAAGGTCAGGTAGTGGCGGAGCAGCGGAAGAGGAAGAGGCTTAAGGTCATGTCTGGTCATGTCTGTTTTTATGAAGTTGTGTGTATTTTTTTGTGTGTTAGTTTTGATCTATATGTTTGCCTGTGTCGTCTCTGTGTTTATTAGTATGTTATTTTTTCATCCATTTATTTTTAAGTATCTTTATTCGTATATGTATTATGTATGAGCAATGTGTTTGTATATGTGTTTTTATCTGTATGTATGTGTTTTTTTATCTGTATCTGTATGTGTTTTTATCTGTGTTTGTATGTGTGTTTTTATCTGTATTTGTATGTGTTTTTATTTGTATTTGTATGTGTCTTTATGCACCTGTATCTGCATATTCACGTATGGATTTTAGTATCTGTATCTTATCTGTATCTGTACATGCATGTATGTTTATTGACTTTGTAAATGTTTTTGTGTTTATTCATCTGTGTGTTTGTATATTTTGCATATATGCTTATAGCAGATGTTTTATTATATGTATATAATTTATATATCTGCATTTGATATATCTTTGCATATTTATTTGTGTATGTTTGTGTTTGTGTACTTTGTTTAGATATGCGTATTTATACATCTCTTTTTGCATGTGTGTGCTTCTGCGTCTGTATTTGTATTTTTATATTTGTGTTTGTGTTTGTTTATATATGTTTGAAAAGACGAGATATTAAACCTTTCTTTGGAACAGGCTCTTGACTAAGTTTAATATGTCTACCGGTATGAATTGTGAGCATTTACATGTATGTATGGTATTCATATGCATGTGTGTGTGTCAATGCATCTTGTAGTAGTACATTAGTGTTTTTTTCTGTATCAGTTTTTATTTTATCTATTTATTTTATTTTGTTTTATTTTTACTTTTTTCGTCACCTCTTTTGTATCCAGTTTTGTAATTTTGTCTTCATTATGCAGCTGGGTAAATTGTGTTTGTCTGTGCACGTTTTTGTATATTATCCGCATCTGTGCGATACATTTTCTTTTTATTTGTGATTTGTAATTTGCGCGAATTTTTTTTTTCTTTTTTCATGTTGGCAGAAGTATAGTTGGAATCCGTGTTTTAGCTTGCATTTGGTCCCATGGTATATATATGTCGTTATTTGCATTTGTAAGTATCTGTATTTGGTTTTGGTATGCATGTGTATATATTTCTGTATTGTGCTGTTCTTTTTATGTTTTTTTTTTCTCTCCATCCGCTTTATAAATGTAAATGCAAGAGCTTTTCACTGGCATACAGATAAGCATTTCTCTCTCTCTCTCTCTCTCTCTCTCTCTCTCCTCTCTCTCTCTCTCTCTCTCTCTCTCTCTCTCTCTCTCTCTCTCTCTCTCTCTAACATATATATATATATATATATATATATATATATATATATATATATATATATATATATATATATATATATATCCCTCTTTCTCTCTCCCTCTCCCTCTCCCTCTCCTTCTCCCTCTCCTTCTCCCTCTCCCTTCCTCTATCTCTCCTCCCATTACGATTATTGCTATTATTCATATTATTATTCTCATCATGGCTACCGCAACCACCACAATGGATGTTGCCGGCGCTTCTAATTTTATTCCATCATCATCATAACTATTTTCGTTCCTTCTGTATCTCTGCTGCTTTCTCATCTCTTTTTTATCACTTCCTTGTATTTCCCCTTTTTAAAAATGTCATCGGTGAAGAGATTCGTGCTTCTCATGGGCCTACAGCTTAACATCCGATCCCTTTAGTGCCAATAAATATAACGAGATGATTAGGATTTTGTTCTCAGCAATATTCCTCATAACTTAGACTGATTTTCAGGCTGTTTAATGTTTAATAAAAACTGTTTACGCTTCCTCATTTATGTTATGATATTAAATGATGTTGATTGTGATCTTGATGGTAACAGGAATGGTAATAGTGATGTTTTTTTTAATGTTTGTAATAATGATGATGATCATATTATTGATGTTAATGATGATGGTTATAAGTGAAAGTGATAACCTTATTGATGATGATGATTATAATTATAATGATGATAATGAGGATGGGTGATGGCATAATAATAATAATAGTAATAAAATAATAATGATGATAGTAATAAGTATGATAATGATAATATTAGTAATAATGATGATAATAGTAAAATGATAATAATGATGGCAATAATTGTAGTAAAATAAAGTTAAAATAATCATGAGAGTAAAGGAGAAAATAGGTAAATATTCAAAGACCCCAAGCCGTCAGTGCTCATGCCCCACACCCCTATTACGCACACCGTTTTTGTTCCCGACGCCCATTAGCCACGGCTGGTGTGTGCTCGCTCTATCTCCCTTGTGTATTAACGCCTCATTCCCAACAGAAAGCTGTCTTTCTTTTTCTTCTTTCTTTGTATTGTTTTTTTTTCGTTAACTTCTTATTGTTGTTGGATTGTTGTTATCAGCATCGATTATTTATGTAAATGTGTGTGTGTTTATTTATTTATTATTTATTTATTTATTTATTTTTATTTTTATTTATATTAGTGTGGAAGCAAACCGTGTGAGATAAACATATTTTTTATTAACATTCAAGTACCTTTTTAAGAGTACAAAGGAAACTCGGTTCTAAGCTTTTGTTTGTCATGTTGAAGAATGTTTTACGCTATCGTGGGTTTTGCATGAAAACCTGGAGTTAGTGAGCATAACATGTCTCTTTTATTTCTATTATTTCCTTTGTTTTGTTTCTTTTTTCTTGTCGACAAAGAAGGGAGTGTGTCAGTTTTCTAGTTTCTCTTTCTCTCCCTCTCTCTCTCTCTCTCTCTCTCCTCTCTCTCTCTCTCTCTCTCTCTCTCTCTCTCTCTCTCTCTCCTCTCTCTCTCCTCTCTCTCTCTCCTCTCTCTCTCCCCTCACCCTCACCCTCACCCTCACCCTCACTCTCACTCTCACTCTCACCCTCACCCTCACCCTCACTCTTTCTTTTTATCTTTCTCTTGCTGATTATTTGTTGTTGTTTTTTCATAGAGAAGAAAAGGGAGGGAAGGAGGGAAGGTTCTTTTTGTTTTTTTGTTTTTTTCCTCCAACTTTTATCACCTCAAGTGTTCATACTCGTTAGTGAAATGTGGGTTGTGGTGCCGCAGTAGTACCTTTACCTCGCCTATAGGGAGGTTTAAAGGGAATACTGAGTGTATGGTGGAACTAACGAAGATATAGGTACCATTCTCACAGATACCATCTCTTCTTTTTCTTTTTCTTTTTTTCTCTAGTTTTTCTTTTTCCATCTCCGTCATCAACACTCTGTCTTTGATTTTTTCTCTTTCTCTTCCTCTTCTCTCTTGTAATTCTCATATCTAATCATCTCTTTCTCATCCTCTTTCTTTTTTCCTCTCCCTCCCCTCCTTATCCTTTGTCTTTCTTCTCATGCTTCATCTTTCCCTTTTTCTCATTTCCCCATTCACTCAATTATTATATCTCTACGTTTCCCCTTTTTTTCGTTTTCAGTTCTTCACCTGTGTTTTATTTCCATATTCCTTCTCTATTATCTTTTAACCCTTCTTCCTTTCTTCCTTGTTCACCAACCTTCATTCCATTTTATTTTTTTTCCTTTCAGTTTCTTCCATCTTTTCTCGTTCTCTTTTTACCCCGATTTTTTATTGCCATGTCTCCTTGTCACGTCACTTCTCTTTATCAAATGACCTTATCTTATCACGGAGTCAAAGGTGGTTGAATTAATGTCTCTAATCTCCGAATTTAGTCGTGTGATGTAAGTTATAAAATTGAGTTGTGTTCGCTATCAACAGATGGCGTAGTTAAGTGATTGGAAACTGCTCATGGGTCGACAGTATTTAGTATGAATTGAGTGACGGCTTTGGTGATAATAGTGCCATCTGTTGGTGATATGCGAAGGTGGTTACAGGATAGTGTTAGATTAAGGTGGTCTTGATCTTTCTCTTTTTCTTGATAATTGATATCAAATAGTCTTGATATATATATTTTTCTAGGTCCTTCTGGTACGGGAGGTAACTTGTGATGAGTGTTGTTTGTTGTGCCCCGGGTTTGTGTGTTAGTTTTAGGTCTTTAGCTTAAGAATTCTCTCTCTCTCTCTCTCTCTCTCTCTCTCTCTCTCTCTCTCTCTCTCTCTCTCTCTCTCTCTCTCTCTCTCTCTCGCTGATTCTCTTGTTCTTTTTTTATTTTATTTTTCTCCTTAATTTTTTCTCTTTCTCCCGTTCTCACTATGTCCCCTCCTCACTACTTTTGCTCCCCTTCTCTTAACATACCTGCAAAAAATCGTGCGTATGGTAATGAAATCATTCTTCGAGATTCTGCAGATCGTGAATGTGTGGCTGGAAAATAGATTTAGTTTTACTATATGTTCTCGTAGTCTTTTCTCTTCTTCCCCTCCTCTCCTCTTCCGCTTTACCCTTTCTCCCAATCAACCCTAAATCAATCGACTCTAAACGTACCAAAGCCTTCCTGCGTCTCTCTCTCTCTCTCTCTCTCTCTCTCTCTCTCTCTCCCTCTCCCTCTCCCTCTCCCTCTCCCTCTCCCTCTCCCTCTCACTCTCACTCTCACTCTCACTCCCCCCGTCCCTTTCTCCCTTCTCTCTCTGTTTCTCTCTCTCCCTATCTCTTCCCTCCTCCTCCTCCTCCTCCTCCTCCTCCTCCTCCTCCTCCTCCTCCTCCTCCTCCTCCTCCTCCTCCTCCTCCTCCTCCTCCTCCTCCTCCTCCTCCTTTTCCCGGACTCTCTCGGCCCCATTTCCGTTCTTTTGTCTCTCGTGACTTGATGCCGCGCGACAGCCACTTCATGACGTCACTTGCACTTGATGATGGCTTCCGGACAAGGCAATTTGGCCATTAAGGTATGCAAATGATCCCTCAGGAGGGAGCGAGCGGCGGTTGTGAACTTCGAGAACGAGATTAAGCTTATTCCTCCTCCTTGAATCGTTTATACGTTTATTACACGTGTTTATTTTTATTTAATTATCCTTTTCTGTTGTACAGTTGTTTATTTACCATTCCATGTTCTGTTATTTTTTCCTCGTTTTCCCTCTATGGTTCAGTTGGTCATTAGTTAGATTTACTTTTATTTGTTTATTTTAATTATGTGTATATATATTATCCTACAGACTGCTATTATTAGATTGTCATTAAGGTCTTGTTTTTTTTTTTTTTTTTTTTTTTTTTTTTTTTTTTTTTTTTTCCTCAGAACCGTTTTCTCCTTTCTTTGAATCGATGGTCAGCTCATTTTATTATTAATATAATTGTATTATTGTTATTTACTTACTTATTAGTTATTTTTTCTAGCACGATTGTAAGTTTTTTTTTCATTTATTTAACTCTTTATTCGTTATTTCATTAACTTATATTGGATATTCCATTACATATTCTGTTTCATTTCTATCACCGTTGTTCCGTATTCTAATGTGTTTCATTGAGATCCATTTCAGTACGAGGACATGTCATTAGATTTTTTGTTCAGACTATGAATAATGCTGAAGCGGAGGAATATCGGAGTGTATGATGTAATTGTCCAGGGCTGAAAAGGATCTTTGTCTCTCTCTCTTTCTCTCTCTTTCTCTTTCTTTCTTTTTCTCTCTCTCTTTTATTTTTCTCTCTTTTATTTCTCTCTCTTTCTCTTTCTTTCTCTTTCTTTCTTTCTCTTTCTCTCTCTCTCTCTCTCCTCTTCTCTCTCTCTCTCTCTCTCTCTTTCTTCTCTCTCTCTCTCTCTCTCTCTCCTCTCTCTCTCATCTCTCTCTCTCCTCTCTCTCTCTCTCATCCTCTCTCTCTCTATCTATCTATCTCTATCTATCTATCTCACCCTCTCTCTCTCTCTATCTCATCTCTCTGTCTACCTCTCTCTCTCCTCTTCTCTTCTCTTCTCGCTCTCTCTTTCTCTCCCTGCTCTGTCTTCTCTCGTCTCTCTCTTCTCCGTCTCTCGTCTCTTCTCTCTCTTCTCTCCCCTCCGTCCTCATCTCTCTCTCTCTTCTCTCTCCTCTCCCCCCTCTCTCTCTCTCTCTCTCTATCTGTCTATCTCTATCTCTATCTTTCTTTCTTTCTTTCTTTCCCTCTCTTCCTCCCTCCCTCCCTTCTTTACCTCCTTCCTTCTTTCCTTCCCTCCCTCCCTCCTTCCCTCCCTCCCTCCCCCCCCTCCCTCCCTCCCTCCCTCCCCCCCTCCCTCTTTTTTTCACGCAGTTTTGTTAAATGATATTGTGTGGCTTGAAAAGTTCAAAGTTTGGTCCTGACGCCGAAAAAGAATGTCGTAGCTTACAGTGCTTCTTCTTCTTTGTCTTCTTCCCTTTCTTCTTCGCTTTTACTCATCCCCTCCCCTCCCTCTCCCTTCCCTTTCCCCTTCCTCCCTCATCCTTCCTCCTTTCCTTCCCCCTCCCCCTTCCTCCTTCCTTCCCTTCTCCCTCCCCTTCCCCTTTCTCCTTTCCTTCTCCCTCCCCTTCCCCTTCCTCCTTCCCTTCCCCTACCTCCTCCTCCCCTTCCTCCTCCTCCCCTCCCTCCTTCCTCCCCCCCCCCCCTCCGTATACAGGACCCGGAAGGAAGGCAATTAAAAGTTGCAGAACTCTTGCCCTCGGGTACGGGCTGCAGCGGCGACAGGTTGAGTGCAAATTCCTTTCGTCTGAGCGTCTGTGTTGCATTCGGGTCTTCAAGCTCATGGCAAAAGGGGGGAGGAGGGGGGGTTGGACGCGTTTGCAGGCTCTCGTCTCCTGTGCTCGAGCGTGCAACGGGATCATTGCAACGCTGGATACACTTCTGTTGTGCTGGTAGCTTGTTTTTCTTTTCTTGCTTCCTTTTCTTTTTTTCTGTTTCTTTTTCTTCTCCTTTATCTTCCTTCTATGCCATTCTTCTTCCTCATCCCCATTCCTCCCTATCCCCTTTATCTTTCCCCTCCCCTTTTCATCCCATCTCATCCCCTCCCCTTTATCCTCCCCTTCCCCTTCCCCTTCATCCTTCACCTATCTCCTTCTCATCCCATCCCCCTTCCCCCATACCCCCTTCCACCCCCTTCATCCTCCCCCCCCTCCTCCTTCCCATCCCATCCCTTCTCCCTTTTCCCTTCTCCTTTCTCCATCCCTCCTCCCTCCTCCCCCCTCCTTCCTCCCTCCTCCCCTCCCCACCCCCCCCTCCCTCCTCCCCATTCCACCCCCTTCCTCCTCCTCCCAATCATCCCCTTCCCTCTCCCCTCTTCCCCCCCTCCCTCCTCCCCCTCCTCCCCCTCCTCCCCCCCACCTACTCTACCAAAGACTATTCTACGCTTCGCCTGTATTATGTATCACACGCTCTTGACTTGCGCGGCGGTAGTGAAAACCACAGAGTTTCCATTCCAACTTCTCTTTGTTCAGTCTCTTGACAAGGGGGGGAGGGGAGGGGGCGGGGAGGAGTGGAGGTGCAGTAAGCCATAGAAGGAGAGTGGGGAGATTGGGGGGGGGGGGAGGGAAGGGAGGGAAGGAGAAAGGGGGAAGGGGGAAAGAAAGAAAGCGAGGAGGGGAAGGGGGGGAAAAACTGAGGAAGCTTGGGGGAGGGGGGGGAGAATGAGGAAGCTAGGGGTAGGGGGGGGGGATTAGGAGATGGGGGAGGGAATTATTGCATGTCAT
>NC_051390.1:11042004-11047004 GCF_015228065.2 Penaeus monodon | reverse complement strand
CTTTATATATCTTACTTTTGTGCTTTTTCTTCCTGTGATTCACTATAAAAGAAAAAGTGAAATGCTTAATAGTATGTGCAAATGATACATACATACATATATGCATACATTCATACATTCATTCATTCATTCATTCATTCATTCATTCATTCATACATTCATACATAAATACATACATACAAAAATACATACATACATATGATAAATTTTGATGAAATGACATTGATAAGGAGATAAAATAACTGGTATATTGACAATGACCTGGAGATAAATGATTAGCTGATAAGAAAATGAAATGACAATTTTAAATAAACAGCGATAAGGAGAAAAAACGAATGAATTAAACATTAATAAAGAGGGAAAATGTCATAGATAAATGAACAAACGAACCATAATGTTAAAGTCGTCATGCCTCCGTCATCTATGATAAACGAAATACAAGCAACGGTTAACGAAAGAGGTTCAGGGTGACGAAAACCCGATAACGAAAGTAGGATTAACGAGACGAGGGGATGCTTCTCTATAGGAGGTGAGGGGAAAGGAGCTTTGGGGGAAGGATGGGTGTGCAAAGAGGGGAAAGGAAAACGTGCTGAAGATGTGGCAGAGGAAGGGAAAGCAAAAATGGAAATGAGTTTAAGAGGGTGGAGTGATCGAGGGTTCGTGAGGAGAGGTGTGTGGTATGAGGAGAGATGAGGAGATGAGTGTTATGTGATGATGAGGTATGAGTGGTATGTGATGAGGTATGAGTGGCATGTGATGTGAGGTATGAGTGGTATGTGATGTTGAGGTATGAGTGGTATGTGATGTTGAGGTATGAGGAGAGGTGAACGTGGTGTGACGTTGAAGTATGAGGAGTAAAGAGTGTGGTATGATGATTGGGTATAAGGAGATATGTTTATGGTCAGTAGATGGGAAAACGTGAAGAAGTTTATTGTTAAAAGGCAAGGATGGAAGTTCTTATTATAAAAAAAAGATAGCTAATGATGGTCTTATGATAATGAAAAAAAGATAGTTATTTCTAAAATGAAATAACGATAATGATACTAACGAAAAAAAAAATCACACTGAGATAAACAACAATCGAAAGAAACCGACATTAATTCTAACCAACAATACAAGGAAATCACAGCATATCACGAAGGACCGTAGACATGGCAAACTCGAATTCGACAGGATTCTGACAGCATTCCTCAAGGCAAAGAGACACAGGTCCCCAAGGAAATCCAGGAAACCATTAGCCAGCGGAGGGTAAACACAAGGGGAAAGGGGTGACTGAGGGGACCGAGGGCTCTCCGCGACGTCCGCAAATGGGTGAGGGGAAAGGTTGAAGAAAAAGAGGGGCGAGAGACAAGTGTTCTCATTTGCGCTCGGGGGGGGGATGTAACGGTGTGGGGTAAGGGGGGGGGGGTCTCTACTCGCCTCTCTTGAATCTTTTATTTCAGTTTTTTTTCTCTCTTTCTTTCTCTTTCGTTCGTTTTCTGTGTCTTTCTTTCCTTTTCTGTGTCTCTTTCTTTCCTTCTCTGTCTTCTTTTCTTTTGTCTTTCCTTCTCTTTGTCTTGCTTTCTTCTTTCTTCTCCTTCTTGTCTGTCTCTCTCTTTCTCTTTCTCTTTCTCTTTCTCTCTCTCTCTCTCTCTCTCTCTCTCTCTCTCTCTCTCTCTCTCTCTCTCTCTCTCTCTCTCTCTCTCTCTCTCTCTCTCCTCGCACCCTCCCCCCTCCCTCCCTCTCCCCCTCTCTCTCTTTCTCTCTCTCGTTCGCTCTGTGTCTGTTTCTTTGTCTTTGTGCATTTGTACACAACTGACTTTATATAATTTTTATATTCACATTGATATGCCTGTGAATAATTGCATTCACCTACAACTATTTTTCCCTGGAAGTGGAGACAGCGATTCGTGTTCAGCAAGCGTGAACGTAGTGCAAATTCGTTAAAAACAAACAAAAAAACAAAAAAATCGCATTGTTGTTGAACTTCTGCCCCCTACCCCCCCCCCACCCCTTGCACTCCGCTGTTCGTTGGCCCGGCTGCATCCATAGGGGTCATTGCACGTGGTTTTGGAACGGGAAACCGAACCTTATGGCTTACTGTGTGAAAAGCGAGGCATTTCCTACTGGTAAACATTGGGTGACATGCCCAGCTGTTTTTATATTTTTTTTCACTTCCGTTTGTTTGCTTTCTTTGCTTTCCTTTGCTTTGCTTTGCTTTGCTTTGCTTTGCTTAACGTGATATAAGAATTTCGTAATAGGATTTCTCGTGCGCATTCCGACAGGGGGGGGGGGGATGGTTTCTGTTAATGCTATTAAGATCGTGACGCAGGTGGGTCTGTGTGGGCGCTGAGGCTGGTCTCGGGAATGGTTGTGTCTGTCGTAATATCATGCATAGGGGATCCTCTTTCACCATCGGCTTAACTCTCTCTCTCTCTCTATCTCTCTCTTCTTCTTCATCTCTTCTGCTCTCTCTGATCCTCTCTCTTCTCTCTCTCTCTCTCTTCTCTTCTATCTATCTTCTATCTCTTTTTTCTTTCTATCTCTTTTTCTCTCTCTTTTTCTCCTCTCCTCTCCTCTCCCTCTTCCCTCTCTCCCCTCCCCCCCCCTTCCTCCCTCCGTCCCTCCCTCCCTTAATCACTCTTCTCTTACCTTCGCTTTTCTTAATTTTATCCTCGTATATCCTTTTTTTCTTTCTTTCTTTTTTTCCCGGTGTGTAAGACGTACAACAGATTCCAGCTTGTATGAATTAAGAAATTATTCTAATGCTTTTCTTTCGTAGAGTTTTGTGTAACACAGTGAAATACACTCGATATGAATCGCCTTGTATTACTGTAGATGTATTAATGTTACTGAGACTAAGTTAATATTTATATTTGTTAAGTTTCCGTAACCAAACTGTTTTCTTTGCTTCGGTAATTTTGCTCCATTCAACAGGGGTCATTTTCTTGTTCTTTTTCAGTTAAAAATGGGTCTTAGACGCTAGCAAATACGGGACATTATATTTTCATGACGTTTAAAGGATGGATGTTTGATGGTATCCCTTCGACTTCGTTAGTCACTCACTTGCAAAGCGATAATTGAAATTCTTGAGAGAGTTGGCACGTCCTTCGGTGCGTATCCTGCTCATTTTCTTTCCTTTCTCTTCTCTTCTCGTCTCTTTCTCTCTCTCGTCTCTCTCTCTCTCTTCCTTCTCTCTCTCTCTCCTCTCTCCCTCTCCCTCTCCCTCTCCCTCTCCCTCTCCCTCTCTCTCTCTCTCTCTCTCTCTCTCTCCCTCCCTCCCTCCCTCCCTCCCTCCCTCCCTCCCTCCCTCCCTCTCTTCCCTTCATTTGTCTTTCTCTTCCTATTTCCTCCAAATTTCCTGTATATAATCAACCTTCTCTACGCCAAGAACATATTTTTTCCCCTCGAAGTAGTAAAAATAAGAATATCAATCCAAGGAAAAGGTGAAAATAGAAAAGACACTTCGAGCTCCTTAATAGACTTTGACCGACGTTGCAGCGTTAGACTGAATTAGACTGATCGTGTTATTGGTTCAGGAAAGAAGGGAGGCTCCTAATGCCAAGAGAAAACGGGGCAAAGGTGTTATGTTACGAAATTCTATGTAAACACTCGTCACGGACGCACTTGTACTCTTGTATTCCGTGACATTTAGATTGTTATTTATATAGAGAATGTAGTTATTGATGGGGGTGTAATAAGACATATACGTGTAGATAGATTAAGTAGATATTTTAAGGTAATGTCCTCATCTCGTTCGATGCAAACACGTTGTCTTACAAATTGATGCAATAGACAAACGCGGTTCCACTCGCACATGTGTACGGATAGGCATGGACACAAATGTAGTCACGTGTGTACAAGGGAAAAAAAACAGCCACAGTGGTTCAGAAGAGAATACCAAAAAATACTGTGGCGTTTTCTTTTCTTCTTTTATTTCTCCTTCTTCTTTTTCTTCGTCTTTTCTTCTTTTTCTTCGTTTGTTCTACGTCTTTTTCTTCCTCTTCTTCTTCTTCTTCATCCTCTTCTTTTCCTCGTCTTTTCTTCATCTTCATCTTCATTTTCATCATCTTCGCGAATAAACAACCGCATTATTTCCAGTCCACGCCGGAAAAAAAGCTGGTATAGCGTTATGTTCTTTGGCACCAACAATACCCTACAATACCCCCATCCCCATCCCCATCCTCACCCCCATCTCCATCCCCATCCCCATCCTCTTCCCCATCCCCATCCTCTCCCCCATCCCCATTCCCATCCTCATCCTCATCCCCATCCTCACCCCCATCCCCACCTCCCCCCTTCCACACCCCCATCCCCACCTCCCCCCTTCCCCACCCCCATCCCCATCCTCCCCCCATCCCCATGAAATGAAAGATGAGGTTATGGGGATTTTGCATTACATATCTACAGTCGTTTCTCGTTCGCTCTTCCTCCTATCGCTCTATTTTTCTTTCTTTCTTTCTTTTTTTTAATGAAATTTGACATTTCATTTCGAAATTTACTCGGCAATTTAAGCTGGTGTAGTATGCATATATTGCCATTTACATACGTGAAAGGAATGGCAGTGAAGCTCGTGATATGAATATTTGAATTTGAAATTATTGCACTGCGCATTTCGAAATCCGTGTATGTTATTTATTCATTTGTATATTATTATGATTTTTTACTCTTATTTATTTATTTATTATTATTATTATTATTGTTGTTATTATTATTATTTATCCATTTATTTATTTTTTATGTTTTTTTGACAGAAATGCGTCCATATATTTTATAATTATAATTTCTTCACATGGGAAATCATACGTAGTAGTTACATACCTAAAAGGTTTGGTAGTGAAGCACATGATATGAAAATTTGATTTTAAAATCACTGCACGGCGCATTATTCTTATTATTATTATTATTATTATTATTATTATTATTATTATTATTATTATTATTATTAATTTATTTATTTATTTATATATTCATTTATTTTGTTTATTTATTATTATGACAACTGCGTACATACATTTTAT
>NC_051390.1:11027004-11034504 GCF_015228065.2 Penaeus monodon | reverse complement strand
GAAGAACAAAAGATAAATAATAAAATAAGATAAATAAAAAATAAAATAAGTAAATAAATAAAAAGGGAATGATGATAATAGATATCAAAATAGAAAAGGAGAGATAAGTGATAACTCCCCCCCCCTTCCCCTCCCGCTAGCCTTGAGAAACGCGGAATTGTGACTTGAGATTTCTTTAAGATGTTCAATCTTTTTCTTGAGATGTTAGATGCTCGGTCTTTTTCATCTCAAAGATGGTTTCTTTTCCTATTGAAAATGAAGTTGAAACCCGTTTTGATGTTCAAGAACTTGTGACCACAGCGAAGTATCTTGAAAGACTTGCTACCTTGCAACGTATGCCATATGAAGTTGCTTAGTCTTTTCTATTATGTCGACGCATATCTGTAAAGAAATGCACACATGCACACTCGACATATAAATGTATACATGCATGACTGCAGATTCTCGCATACAAGCGCAGAGACTTATTCAAAAACTAACACGCACACGCAAGCACACGCACAGATGCACACTTGCACACTTGCAAACGCACATGCGTACTTGCACACGCGCACTTGCACACGCGCACTTGCACACACGCACTTGCATACGTGCACTTGCACACGCGCACTTGCACACGCGCACATGCACATGCACACACACACACACACACACACACACACACACACACACACACACACACACACACACACACACACACACACACACACACACACACACACACACACACATACACACACACACACACACACACACACAAACCGAGAGACAGAAACATGTACAAATACAAATAAATACACATGAACACACACACACAAGTAAATACACGCAACGCATACCAGTGTACGTATTAGAGTTCGTCAAGAGCAGACTGTTTCAAAGGAAAAAGCTCTGTAATCTTGTCTGAGTTGTTGGAATGACCTTTCAGCAATCTCGTTCCGTGAACTTTAAATAATGGATAATGGTTATCCAGATAAATCCTGTTTTGCAACTGCATAGTCAACTGATGCAGTGAAACGAAAAATAAATGTTCTCGCACAAGAGAGAGAAAGAGATGGAGAGACAGACAGACATACAGACAGACAAGCAGACAGACAAGCAGACAGACAGACGGTCGGACGGACAGACAGACGAGCGGTATGATGTTGCAAAGAGACAAAAGGTAAAGGGCATTTGTTAAGAATTAATTACGATGCAACTTTCCACCTTTCGGGTCTTTTATATTTTATTTATTTGTTTATATATTTATTCAATTTTATTTGTTTACTGTGTGTCCGGAAAATTGGCATGTGTAACTATCTGAAAGACTTTTAGAAGGGCTATGGCTCTAGAGAAAAAAATAATACTAATTAAAAAATAAAGAGAAAATTCGGAGCAGGGAATATGCGAGAAAGGAAGCGACAGAGAATTTTCAGTCGACCTGAAAAAAATCCAATTTATTTTTAGAAACGCATTTTTCGTCGCCGGGAGTCACAGCCAGGCGCCAGGGAGAGGTGGGGGGTGGGGGGTGGGGGGTAATGCCAAGGGTCGGTTCCCCTGGGAGAGAGGATTCGGACAGATGTTCTGATGAAGGCTTTCGGACGAGCGAAGAAGTACCTAGGATTCTCTCTCTCTCTCTCTCTCTCTCTCTCTCTCTCTCTCTCTCTCTCTCTCTCTCTCTCTCTCTCTCTCTCTCTCTCTCTCTCTCTCTAGCTTTTCATTTCGAATGAAAGTAAGATTAGATCAGCTGTTGCTTATTCTATAACAAAGACATACCAATCACGTGGTTCTTTATGGTGAAAGGGTAAAGGGCATGTATTTTTGAAAGTTCATCATCATCAAGGGCTAATGCCGACGGGGGCGCATGGCCGCATCCACCCTTCGCTTCCAGCCGCGAGGGTCCCTCCTGGCATGTCTCCAGGCAGGCTCTCGGCCCATCTCTAATTCCTCGCGACAGGTCTCATGTCTCATCGAGCTGCCCAAGTTATGACCTCCTAGGTCGTCCCACGGGCCTCCAACACCCAGGATTGTCTAACAAAGAAACAATCCTGGGTGTCATCCACAGGGAACGAGCTAGGTACCCATACAGCCTGAGTTGGCGATCCCGGATTACGTAAATAACAGGTCCCATGCCAGTCTCACGGTGTAGCCGTCGGTCGGACACGGGGTCCTGTCAACTGTACCCCATGATCCGGCGAAAAGACTTGATACAAAAACCATCAAGACGAGACTCCAAGTTAATTGAAATTAATTGTTACATATAATAAAGCAAAAACTGTATAAACACTCCGTGATGTTGAATGTAAGAAGTGATTGTATTTTTTGATTAATGGAGATTAACTGTTACATTAGAACCAGACAAACGAATAAAACAAAAACTGAAGTTAGATATTATTAGTCAACGTTAATATTATCACTCTAAGCCCAGTGATTTCAGCTTGTCCAATTTACGTTAATTTGCAACTAAAAATCAAATAAGTTAACTGATGGATGAGCTTTGATGGCTACAAGGCTTCGAAATACCGATCGTAATTTCTTGTCTTTTTCCTTTGATCTACCTACAAAAAAGCTACATGAATATGTACAGACTTGTTTGCTATCTTTGCTGTTTTTTTAGGGGGGGGGGGGGTTGTTGCTGTATTTTGAGTGTAATACAAATATCATGGTGGGCGTCTCTTGGTGTGTGTGTGTGTGTGTGTGTGTGTGTGTGTGTGTGTGTGTGTGTGTGTGTGTGTGTGTGTGTGTGTGTGTGTGTGTGTGTGTGTGTGTGTGTGGCGTTCCTGAAGATTGAATGATAGAGATAAATAGATTATGTGCGTGCGTCCCTTGGTGCCTGTGAGTATGGGTGTGGTTGTGTATTTATTTAATATTTTTTTCATCTCTTCATTTATTATCTATGGGCAGACATACGAACTGCTAGTTCATACATGAGTAAAGGTTATCAGTAAAGGTGTTAACATTTACCAATCATGAAAAAATGAAGGTGAAATTGACATAGTAGCTAAAACGCTCTTTTGAAAGAAGATATTAAACACCATTTCATATATATGTAAGGTATACGATATAGAATTTTTATAATAGGTCATAGGTTATTGCGTCGATAGCGAAACGAGTAAACAAAGATATTAAATTTTATATAGGACTTGTGTTTTGTTTTATCTGTCCCAAAACATTGCTTTAGGAGCAGGTGAAGTGGTCTCATTCCATTCTTATGTATATTGTATATTGTATCTTAAGTCTGCGTGTGTGTATCTAAAAGTATAATATACGTACACATTATCATAGAGGAACTTTTACAAATGGTGAAAAAATAATAATTCTCAGTTGCACACGTCACCCAATACGGCACTTCACTACACGTCACCCAGCACGGCACTTCACTACACGTCACCCAGCACGGCACTTCACTACACGTCACCCAGCACGGCACTTCACTACACGTCACCCAGCACGGCATGTCACTACACGTCACCCAGCACGGCTCTTCACTACACGTCACCCAACACGGCATGTCACTACACGTCACCCAGCACGGCTCTTCACTACACGTCACCCAGCACGGCACTTCACTACACGTCACCCAGCACGGCTCTACACTACACTTCACACAGCACGGCTCTTCACTACACTTCACACAGCACGGCACTTCACTACACGTCACCCAGCACGGCACTTCACTACACGTCACCCAGCACGGCACTTCACTACACGTCACCCAGCAACGAGTGAATTAACGTTAATAGCACATAATCGGTCTCGAATAGGGTGATTAATCCCATATAATCGGTAGTTAATACATCACGACCGAGCAGAGCAAGTTCAAAGGACGCAAGGGAGGAATCGGGATTTTTGTAACACTTGTTTGTTGCGCTGCAGTTGCAAGTTGCAGGCTGGTTGGGTCGTTTAGGTTCATGACTGTCAGGGCGTAGTGTGTCACGTTTCGAATGATGGCGAACCAGGTGTGAAGGTGAAGGTATAAAGGAAAAAAAGATATATTCGTCACGCACCGACGCACGCAAACCCACGATTGAGCGCGAGCATACACGCACGCACGCACGCACGCGCACACAAACACACACAAACACACACACACACACACACACACACACACACACACACACACAACACACACACACACACACACACACACACACACACACACACACACAAACACACACACACACACACACACAAAGAAAGAAAGAAAGAAAGAAAGAAAAGAAAGAAAGAAAGAAAGAAAGAAAGAAAGAAAGAAAGAAAGAAAGAAAGAAAGAAAGAAAGAAAGAAAGAAAGAAAGAAAGAAAGAAAGAAAGGAAAAAAAAACGAAAACATAAAAGTCAAAGTTCGCGTGTGTGCGTGTGTAAAAAGGTAAACATTAATGTACGTTTGTATTATCGTAGCCCAACAAACAAACCACACCTACAGATCTCCCCCGCATGCGGCACCGAGTGAATTAGCGTTAAGGGCTGTACATGCGGTTGCGGTAAGAGTGATTAATGCCATAGAATAGGGAAATAGAAGGTGCATTAGGAAAAGGGAAAGGAGACATGCAAGTTCGAACAGCAGGGTACGAAGATAGGGAAAGATGAGGGTAAAAGTAAGAGTTAAATGAACAGGGAAAGGTTTTTAGGGTAAGCAGATCATAGGAAGAGAGAGAGGGGAGAGGCAAGCAGGATAAAGAGGATAACAGAGAGAGAAGAAGATAGAGAGACAGGTGACCGGCGGACTAGGCAGGAGGTAAAGAGAAGATAAGGTAAAGAGACCAATAATTAGGGAGGTAGATAGAGAAAGTTGAGAAAGAGATCGATAATTAGGGAGGTAGATAAAGAGAGGAATATGAGAATGTAAAGAGACTGATGATTAGGGAGGTAGAAAGAAAGGGGAAGGTGAGAAAGTAAAGAGATCGATGATTATGGAGGGAGGTAGAGAGAGGAAGAGGAGAAAGACCGATGTTTATGGAAGAAGAGAGGGAGGGAGAAAGGCGATGTTTAGGAATGTAAATAGGGAGGAGAAGAAGGGGAGAAAGTAAATATGCCAATGAATGGAGAAATAGAGATAAGGGAGAAGAGCAAGCTAAGGCAAGGTGAAGAGGAAATGGCAAAGAAAATAAATGCACGGAGAAGGTTGAAAGGGAGAAGAACAGGGTACAGAAACTACGAAAGATGGTAGATAGAAGGAAGGTAAATAAAGAAAAGGAGAAATAAAAAGGAACAGAAGGGGAGGGGAGTGGAAAGGGGAGATAACAACCTGTGAAGGCGACTGATTAATGTAATTACGGGATATATCGTTGATAATGGGCGGTTGTGGCAGGGAGATAGAAGCCAGGGAAGGAAGGAAGAGAAAGAGGAAGGTTAGAAGAAGGATGGAAGAATGGCGAGGAGAAGCGAATAAGCGTAGATAAGAAAGACGAAAAGAGGACGAGAAGAATGGGAATAGCAAGAAAACGGGGAGAAAAGGGAGACGGAGGAAGGACGTAGAGAGTAAGAATATATGAATAAGAGGAGATAATACATGAAGAAAGGAAGTAGAGAGGGTTTGAAGAGGAAAAGAAAACATCTAAAACGAAAATAAAAAGAAGGGAAAGAAGATAAGCAAAAACAAAAAGAAAAAAAGGAAAAAATAAATAAAAAGAAGAACGAAAATAAAGATAAACAACAGAAATAAAAATAAGAGAGAGGGGAGGGAAGATGAAGCAAGCAGACGTAGCCATTAATAAGTGAGTGGGTGGACAAGAATAATAATGAACTGGCAACTGAAAAGGCAAAGTGAGACACGTGCAGGTAAGGGGGCGTGCGTGTGTGTGGTGTGGTTGGGTGAGTGCGTGCGTGTGTGTGTGTGTGGTTGGGTGAGTGCGTGCGTGCGTGTGTGTGTGTGTGTGGTTGGGTGAGTGCGTGCGTGCGTGTGTGGTTGGGTGAGTGCGTGCGTGCGTGTGTGTGTGTGTGTGGTTGGGTGAGTGCGTGCGTGTGCGTGTGTGTGTGTGTGTGTGTGTGTGTGTGTGTGTGTGTGTGTGTGCGCGCGTGTGCGTGCGTGTGCGTGCGCGCGCGCGCGCAGTCGGGACTGTGTCTGTCGTTTGTCTCTGTCTGTGTGGGGATGGCTGTTTGTGTATGTGTGTGTCTGTGTCTGCGTGTCTGAGTCTGCGTGTCTGTTTTTGTGCGTCTGTTTCTGTGTCTGTGTGTGGGTGTGTGTATATATATATATATGTATGCATGTGGGTGTATGTGTTTCAAGACTATTTATTGCAAACGTTGGGTGAGTGAGTGGGTGGAAGATTGACTATAAGTATATAAGCATACAACCATATACATTTGTACATAAAATTCATGCACGTATACAAAGAACTCGTATGCATGTGTATATGTGTACATACGCACGTGTACATATTTACAAAAGTGTGTACGAGAGCTCATGGACTGAGGATTGGCCAGGAGCGTCGGTGGCACAGCTCTGGCAAATGATGTTGCAGCTGTTGATATCTGACGCGAAAGCTGGCACTCTCGGGAGCTTCCAGATATTGGCACTCGTCTAAAGCGTATCCAGATATCGGTATTCTCGGTACGAAGGACTTACGGTATTTTTGTTATTATTATTATTTTATTATTATTATTTTGTTTTGTCATTTTGATTTAGTTTTTTTTTTTTATTAATGTTTATTTTCGTGTTTTGGGTTAGTTTTGTTTGTTTTATTTATTTTATTTATTTTATTTATTTATTTATCCCCTCATTTATTCATTTATTTTATCTCGGGTTCCTCTCTTTACTTAAACGCGTATTTATAAAACTGATTGACAAGAAAAATGAAAATTGAATTTGAACATCTGCGTAAGATTCATTTTATTTTTCCCCCCATTTTTTGCCAGATTCCTGAAGCTATGCAAATGATATGCAAATAGCGAAGTATAGAAATCAGATATCAAGGAGCTGTGCAACGCCTTTCCAAGAGTAATAAAGACTTTGCATCTTCGGGTAAGAGTGAAATCTGAGCGAGAGAAAGGGAGAGGGAGGGAGGGAGAGGGAAAGAGGGAGGGAGAGGGAGAAGCAGACACACACACACACACACACACACACACACACACACACACACACACACACACACACACACACACACACACACACACACAACACACACACACACACACACAAAAAACACAGAGGAGAGAGAGAGAGAAGGAGAGAGAGAAAGAGAGAGAGAGAGAGAGAGAGAGAGAGAGAGAGAGAGAGAGAGAGAGAGAGAGAGAGAGAGAGAGAGGTGAGAATGCGAGATAGAGAAAGACAAAGATCGTAAAATAGAGAATGAGATAGTGAAAAAAAGAGCACGGAGTATAGTGAGTGTAAGTAAAATAGTGAGAATGTTAGCAAGAGAAAGAGAGAAAAAGGAAGTATAAGCAAAAGAAAGAGATAGTGAGAATGTGAGCGAAAGAGGGGAATAGTGAACAAGAGAAAAAGTAAGTGCGAGCAGGAGAAAGAGTGATTTTAAGCAAGAAAAAGAGTGCGTGAAGAAATGGGAGAGTACGAAAAAGTTAA
>NC_051390.1:11014504-11019504 GCF_015228065.2 Penaeus monodon | reverse complement strand
TGTGTGTGAGTGTGAGTGAGTGTGTGTCTGTATCTGTGTGTGATTGCGCGTGTGCGTATGTTTGCATCTGTGTAGTTATGTTTTTGTTTGCTTCTTTGTTTTTGTGTGTGTGTGTATATTCCCCATTTCATTACGATTTTAATGTATCCCAAGTGTATTAAGTCATGTAAGAGCAGTTTCATTGATTTATGGTGACCGTGAATTCATTTTATTACGTGGTTTTGATAAACGGCTGTGGGAGCATTAAAGAAAATGTTATATTTGGAGGAAAAGATACTCGTTTGTAGATTTTAAACAGATGGGAACAAACAGACAAGAACAGTGTAATTTAAGTGACATGTAAATCCCGCAGACTTGAAAGTGTAAATTTATCATCGTTATTGCCCTCCGTGCTGTATTTTTTTCTTTCTTTCTTTCTTTTCTTGTATTCTTTTCTCCTTCTCCTTTTCTCCTTCTTTTCTCCTTCTCCTTTTCTCATTCTCCTTTTCTCATTCTCCTTCTCCCTTTCTCCTCCTTCCCTCCTTCTCTTTCTCCTTCTTTTTCTCCTTCTCCTTCTCCTTCTCCATTTGTCAAGCGCGGGTTCGCCATGGGCATACTTGCACCATGATTATTACACACGTTTCTGAAGGGGACTATATACTGTTTATGAAAGACCCTGTGAGTCTGTTCCAAGTAGGACATGTCTTTCACTTAACACAAACATTCACTCGCTCACTCGTTCACTCTCTCACTTTCTCTCTCGTTTACTTGATCATTCACTCACTCATTCACTCAATCGTTCACTTTCTCAGTCGCTCAGTCACGACTTAATCACTCATTTATTTATTCATTCACTCACTCAGGCATTCATTCACTCACTCACTTACTCACTTTGTCACTCACCCACTCATCTCGTTCATCAATAAACTCTCTAACTCACTCATTTACTTATTCATTGCCACACTCACTCACTCGTTCACTCACTCAGTCACTCACTCATTGACTTTCTCACTCACGCACTCATCACGGTCATCAATAAACCGCCACCATGTCTTGCTGAACGCTCTTTGATTGCCTTTGTCTGGAAGTCGAAATTTATGAGCTAGGAGAGCGTATGAGAAATGGGGGGAGGGAGGGAGGGAGGGAGGGAGGGGGAGGGGGTGAGGAGGGAGGGAGGGAGGGAGGGAGAGAGAGGGGAAAGAGAGGAAGAGAGGGGAGTGGAGAAAAGAGGAAGAGAAGGGAATGGATGAGGGGAGAGGAGTTTTAGGGAGTGAATGGGAGGAAGAGAGAGGAGAGGGGAAGGGATAGAGAATAATGGCGAAGGAAGGGAGGGAAAGGAGGAGGAGAGAGGAGAGAGGAAAGCGATGGAAATAGGAGGAAGAGAGAGATGATAAACTGGAAAGAGAAAGATGAAAAGGGAGGAAGAGAGAGAGAGAGAAAAAAAGGAACACTCAGAAGAGAAAATTAAACAAGGAACACCAAGTTTTAAGAGGAAAGAAAGTGGTTGGAAGAGCGAAGAAGGAAAAATAAAGAAAATGGCGTTTAGTTAGAAGAAAATGAGAGACGGATCTTAGGAGATGATTATAAACTTCTCCGCGAGTTCAAGTGCAATTAAAATAGCGTCAGTTCGAGAGAGGGAGGGGGGAGTGAGTGAGGGAGGGAGAGAGAGAGGGAGGGAGGGAGGGGGGAGTGAGTGAGGGAGAGTGAGTGAGGGAGAGTGAGTGAGTGAGGAGGAGAGAGAGAGAGGGAGGGAGGGAGGGGGGAGTGAGAGAGGGGGGAGAGGGAGAAATCTGTTCGTTTTTTTTTTTCCCTATTCTTTTTTCTCTTTTTCTGTTTCTCTGTTCGCTTTCTATATTTTCCTTCTTTTAATGCAACTTTTCCTCCTCCTGTACTTTTTCCTCCTCCTCTTCATCATCATCATCATCAATAATTATCATCATCATCATCATCACCATCATCATCATCATCTGTTTTCTCTTTTGCATATTCGGGTCATAGATATTAACATTATCAAAATAATATCTTAATTAATTTAATTCTCTCTCTCTCTCTCTCTCTCTCTCTCTCTCTCTCTCTCTCTCTCTCTCTCTCTCTCTCTCTCTCTCTCTCTCTCTCTCTCTCTCTCTCTCTCTCTCCTTAATCCCTCCCTCTCTCCCTCCCCTCCTCTTCTTCCCACCTTCCTCTCTCCCCTCCTTCCCTCCCTCCCCTCCTTCCTTCCCTCTCCTTCCCTCCCCTCCCTCCTTCCTCCCTTCTCTCTCCCTCCTTCCCTCCTTCCTCTCCCCCTCCTTCCTCTCCCCCTCCTCTTCTTCCCCTCCTTCCCCTCCCTCCTCTCCCCTTCTTCCCCTCCCCTCCTCCTTCCCCTCCCTCTTCTCCCTTCCTCACACACTCACACGCACGCACATCATATTTTCTACGAATTTTCCATTTCCTCCTCATCTCCCTTCTGCTCTGCCTCCCCCACGTATCTGGGATTTACCGTCTTGGTTGACCTAATATCCGTCGGCAAAGGAGCGAGGAGCCGGTGTTCTGGCTGCAGTCGTTCGTTTGTGCAAGATTTTTTTTTTTTTTTCTAATACTGTTTTTTCTTCTTCTTCTTCTTCTTCTTCTTATTCTTCTTATTTTTGTATTCGTTTATTTGTTTATTTGGTTTTATTTTTAATGTGTTTTAGTCTTTTAGTATTTATTTTTTTTTATTATTGTATTTTTATTATGTGACGGTTTTTCATGGATATATATGAGAGAGATGTTTTTGATACTGATTTTTTTTATATGTTGTCCATGTCGGAGAGAATATTTTTGATATGTATTCTCAGTGTCATTGAATTTTTTTTTATGGTCCACCACAATAATAATGTGCATTTTCGTCAAATTGTGAGAGCCCCCCCCCCCGCCCACACTCATTTTAGAATCATAATACTATTTTTCATGAATATTTATCCCCCGCCCCAGCCCTTATTTCAATAAGTTCATATTTTCCAATATCCTTCCCTCTTCTCAGGGCTATTTTAAGGCTGCAGCATTTATTTTTCCATTGTACACATTCGTATAAATTATTGTCTCTTTTTCAGTATCCTTCCTCCTTTGAACCATGTCAAACTTAGAGCATTTTACACACACACACACACACACACACACACACACACACACACACACACACACACACACACACACACACACACACACACACACACACACACACACACACACACACACATATATATATATATATATATATATATATATATATATATAACCCACTCCTATAAACTCACTCTCTTTCTCAGTATCTTCCTCCCCCAAAACTCTTTCAACCCTACAGCACTTGTATCTATCTGACTGCACACATGCTATAAATCCCTTGTCTGTTTGCAGGCGTGGGCAGTAATCGCGAAAATGGTCACCAGGGAGGATCTATGCGTCGTTCCTTCTCGAAGTCAGCCTCTGACCTCCTCAACCGATCGAGAGCGGGATCGGGGGAGAGGTAAGCCTTGGTTTGGCCTGCTTTTTGGGGTCTGCTTTTGGGGTCTGCTTTTGGGGTCTGCTTTTGGGGGTCTGCTTTTGGGGGTCTGGGTTTTTTTTTTGTGGTGGTTGAGGTGTTGGGTTGGGCGTTTGTGTGCTTTTTTATATTATTATTGTTTGTAGTTTTGATGTATTGTGTGTTGGTTTTGGGATGGCGAATGTGTTTTATTTCTTTTTCGTTTTTTTTTTTTATATCATTGTTGACACTCTATTCTCCCTCGTTCTTCTATCTCCCCCTTTCTGTCTTGTCTTATTCATTCTCTCCTCCTTCTTCGCTTTTTTATCTCTATTTATCTCTTCTCCTCCCTTTCTTTCCCTGCTTCCCTTTCTCTCCCTCTACCGGCATTGCAGGATTTTTTGGTCTACACTTCAGCATTTCATTTGCAATATCACTCTGCATGATTTAACCCTTATTAGATATCTTACTTTTCATTTATCTAATTTTTTTTATGTACTTTAATCAAGCATTTTTCATTGCATAACACTGACGATTGCAATGTGATCAAGTCGAATAGCATTTCAGTTGCAGCATATTTTTAGCTGGTGGCCTTGCACACCATTGATAGATTTCAACAAATTTTTTTGTCGGATATTCAAACTTAATGGATTTTTTTTTTTCAACTTTTAGGTCTTTTTTACGATGTGGTAACTCGTGTGTGTCCTCTGTGGTTTTATTTATTCATTTATATATATATATATATATATATATATATATATATATATATATATATATATATATATATATGTATATATAAATTTTTCTTTTTTTTTTTCTTTTCTTTCTTTCTTAATTCATATTGTTGTGATGTGTTCGCGCATTAACTTTTTCTTTCAACTTCATTTTCCTGTTTTCATTTTGAGTCTTATTTTCTCTTTATTTTCGTCCTGATTTCTTCCTCTTCCCTTTCTGCTTTCTTGTTTTCCGCCTGTTATTTCGTCTTTCTCCTCCTGTTTCATATCCTCCTCCTCTCTCTTCTTCCCTCTTCCCCTCCTCCTCCTCCTTCCTCCTCCTCCTCCTCCTCCTCCTCCTCCTCCTCCTCCTCCTCCTCCTCCTCCTGTTCCTCATCCTGTTCCTCTTCCTCCTCTTCCCTCTCCTACTCTCCTCCTGTTCCTCATCCTTCTTCCTCTTCCTCCTCCTCCTCTTCCTCCTTCCTCCTCTCCTCCTCTCTCCTCTTCCTCCTCCTTCTCCTCCTGTTCCTCTTCCTTCTCCTCCTCCTCCTCCTCCTCCTCCTCCTCTCCTCCTCCTCCTCCTCCTTCCTCCTCCTTCCTCTTCCTCCTCCTCTTCTCCTCCTCCCTCTCCTCCTCTCCTCCTCCTCCCCTCCTCCTCCTCTTCCCCTCCCTCCTCTACTCCTTTCTCTTTTCTTCTACTTGTTTCTTCCCTCATTTCTTTCCCTTTAATTTCTTATTTTATTCTTATTCTTTAATTTTTCCTAACTGTGTCTTGTTTCTTTTATTTTTTGTTGTCGAATCGTTATTGTCATTTTATTTTTGTTGTCTTTTCA
>NC_051390.1:11007004-11009504 GCF_015228065.2 Penaeus monodon | reverse complement strand
AAAGCCTTTGAAACGAGATTTTTGCTTCGTCATCAGCCCCCAGACGGGAGAAAGTGATGACGTAATTAATTTTATCTTTTCTGTTCTGTTCTTGTCTTTTCCTTTTTTCTATTTTTTTTCTTTTTCTTTCATTTTTCTATTTTTTTCTTTTCTTTTTCTTTTTTCTATTGTTTTCTTTTCTTTTTATTTCTATTGTTTTCTTTTCTTTTTATTTCTATTGTTTTCTTTTCTTTTTCTTTTTTTCTATTGTTTTCTTTTCTTTTTATTTCTATTTTCTTTTCTTTTTATTTCTATTGTTCTTTTCTTTTTCTTTTTTCTATTGTTTTCTTTTTTTCAATTTCTTTTCTTTTCTTTTTTTTCAATTTCTTTTCTTTTCTTTTTCTTTCCATTTCTTTTCTCTACTTTTCTCTTTCATTTTCCATTTGTTTTTCCTTTTTGACGAGATGAAAACTAAAAAGACAGGAAACATGACAAAACGAGACGAAAAAGATACTAAAAAGATAGAAAACGTGACAAAACGAGACGAAAAAGATACTAAAAAGATAGAAAACGTGACAAAACGAGACGAAAAAGATACCAAAAAGATAGAAAACATGGCAAAACGAGATAAAAAAGATATTAAAAAGATAGAAAACATGACAAAACTAGACGTTAAAGATAGAAAACGTGGCAGAGAAGAAAAACGATCTAAAGAGAATAGAAAATGATGCAAGGCGAAGGTAGAGGCGAGGTTATTGCCATTTTATCAAGTAAAGAAAAATGTCAGAAGGAAAAAACCGAGAATGAGGACGGGAAAGCCTTTGAAACGAGAATTTTACTTCGTAATCAGCCCCAGACGTGAGAAACTGATGACGTAATTAACTTTTTCTTTCTTTTCTGTTCCGTTCTTGTCTTTTCCTTTTTTCTGTTTTTTTCTTTTCTTTTTTGTATTGTGTTCTTTTCTTTTTTTTATTTCTTTTTTTTTCTATTTCTTTTCATTTCTTATCTTTTTTTTCAATTTCTTTTCTTTTGCTTTCCTTTTTCTTCTTCTTTTTATTTATTTCCTTTTAACTTTTATATGTGTACAAAAAAATACAATATAATCCTTTTATATAATTACAAAAACGACTTATTAATTAAACTATTTCTTCCATTTTCTTTTCTTTTCACTCTCTCGTGTGTGAGAAAAGACCAAAAGAAAGAGAGAGACAAAAAGACAATAGAAGGGGAGACTAAATAGAGAGAAAAAAATATATTGACGGGAAAATTGAAATAAGTAATAATGGCCAAGAGCGAAAGTCAGTGAAGGAAATCGAAGAGGATAACTTGGATAAAAAGAGGGGGGAGGAGAGGAAGAGAAAGAGGAGGAAGGGTGGAATGGGAGAAAATGGAAGATAGAAGAGGAGTAAGGATAATAAAAGAGGTAGTTGGAATACAGATGATAATAATTATAGAGGAAAACGAGACAAAATAAAAAAAAATGGAAAGGATTGGTTTCCTAAAAGATGATTTTTTTTTTTTTTTTATGTTTTTCTATTTTTTTATTTTATTTGTTTATGCGTTTTTCTATTTGTTTATTTTATTTATATATGTTATTATCTTTTTATTGGAGTATTGGGAGGAGGATAAAGAAGAAGAGAAAGCCAGAAGAAATTTAACAAAGAAAAGATTGAGGGAGAGAGAGAGAGAGAGAGAGAGAAAGAAAGAAAGAGGGAGAAGATAGCGAAGGAGGGAGAATATTGTGATGAAAGAAAGGTAGACAGAAGCTAAAGGAAGCGAAAAGGGAGACAGACAATGACGAATAGAAAAGGGAACGAGGAAATGAAAAACACAATTGGATCATTCTGCACATTGAATTACAAATAATGAATATGTTCTCGTTTGTGAAAGTGGATTAACTGGGCATCCCGAGGGAGAGGGGGGGGGGGGAGAGAAAGGAGAGAAAACACGACAAGAGAAAGAGAGAGAGCGAAGAGAAAGAGAGAGACGAGAGAAAAAAAGGGAAGGAAAGAGATAATAAGATGAAAAAACAAAAACTTACACATACGGACAGAACATACAGACAGACAGACGTACATACAGACAGACAGACGTACATACAGACAGACAGACGTACATACAGACAGACAGACGTACATACAGACAGACAGACGTACATACAGACAAACAGACGTACATACAGACAAACAGACGTACAGACAGACAGACACACGTATATACAGACAAATAGACGTACATACAGACAAACAGACGTACATACAGACAGGCAACGTACATACAGACAGACACACGTACATACAGACAGACACACGTACATACAGACAGACACACGTACATACAGACAGACACACGTACATACAGACAGACCACGTACATACAGACAGACGTACATACAACAGACAGACGTACATACAGACAGACACACGTCACATACAGACAGACCACGTCATACAGACAGCACCCCACGTACTACACACACCGACGTCATACAGACAGACCGTACATACCAGACCACTCATAC
>NC_051390.1:10989504-11002004 GCF_015228065.2 Penaeus monodon | reverse complement strand
TGTCCCTTGGTTATATTACTTAGTCGTGATATGTAGTTTTTTTTATCCGCATACAAGATATATCTTCTTCGATCGATATAAATAAATGATTCTGTATGGAGATAAATATTGCAGACATGGAAAGTGTTGATATTGTACTTGATATGATAAGCATCCAGTAACTAGACTTTTGTCGTGTGTGAAAGTGAAGGCAAGTTAGAACCAGATAGATTTCCCTTCATCATTACCTGTTTTTTTTCATCGATTTTTATTAAAGTGTGTATTTTCTCTCTTTCATGTATAGCACTATCTTCACACTCACTTAATACGTAAGTTATAATCAGGATATATTATCTTCTGACGCTTATAACTTATAACCTTTATTTTTTTATATATAAGAATTTCTTTAGATATCTCTGCTTACTGTGCTTTATCGAGATCTTCAAGGTGTGTTGATAAGCGAGTAAAAGAGAGGCCCTTTTGCTTGTTAGGTGCTGCCCCCTTCAAGGTCTGTATTTTGATTATGCTGTTTTCAGTATGTTCTGTGTGGTGCGCTGTTATTATCATTATTATTATTATTATTATGAATTTTTGTTACGAGTATTTGTAATGAAGATTGATTTTGCTTGATTTTTTTTTCTTCAGTGCATCCAGTCGAAAAAAAGTGTATTTGCATTGAGGTTTGTGAATACTTTAAACCTAAATGAGATGAGATTTGGTCAAGAAGCTTGTGGAATGACGGAGAAAAAGTAATTTGAGACGAGGAGGTAAAGAAGAAAAACAGCATCGGTGCAAAATATAGCCACGTGAAAAATACCACCACAAAACGAAGTAAATAATCCAATGAGACCTATATCATCTCCTCCAGAGTGAGACATTTAAACAAGATATATTGATGGCGCCGCAGAAGGAAGAACAGTGAAATGATTCATGGCAAGAGCGATTCGTGGTTCATATGACCCATGCCAGCCCTCCAGCAATATCAGTGGCACTTTGCATAATTGATATCGGATTCCTATGCACCCGTACTTTTTGCGTGGGAGTGTGCTTAAGATGCAGGAGAGTTTCCTTCATTACGATTCTATGGGTGATATGTTGCAAGCACTGGACTGGACTAATTTAGAATGAGGGAGGAAAGCACAAGAAATAATAAAAAAGAAAATGATACATAGAGTATGAGAGGAACACGTCATTCATACCTGGGTGGGTGAGGTTCATTTAAGTCTACGATTTGAAAGAGTGAATATAAAAAAAAGGAAAAACAGAAGAAAAGAATAAATCAAAGTGACAGAAAGAGGGAGAGTTTGAAAGAGTCATCGGAGTTCTGCTTGCTGCTTGTTTTGCATATATTATGAAGCCTTCGATTTTGTGAATATTTTTTTTCATCAGATAATTTCCTGGTTGATATTTCGAACAGTCTCGTTTTTTCTCCGCATTATTTTAGTCTTATCTCTGAGAATTATTTGCTTTCGCCTCGATGGAGTGCATTTTAATGGTGTATATTTTATTTTGCAGTTTTGTCGAATGCTTTTATGCGCTTGGTGAACGTGAAATGTATATAGATTTTTAGTGTTTTATAAGTTACGAGTTTCATGTTCTTATGAGTGAATTGATTTTAAATTTGTACTTAAAGACTTGCCTGTGATATGTGTGATCGTTTTTTAGCAGTATCTTGTTGTTGATAATGGTGAACATGTGTTTTTATACTAATACACAGAAAATATTTATATAACAAAGATGACAATAGACGTAGATGTAATACTAATTGTAAACACACACACATACTCTAGTCTGTATGTATGTATATGTGTGTATATATATTTATATTATGTATATGTATATATATTTATATGTATGTATATGTATATATATTTATATGTATGTATATGTATATATATTTATATGTATGTATATGTATATATATGTATATGTATGTATATATATGTATATGTATGTATATGTATATATATGTATATATATGTATATATATGTATATGTATATGATAATTATATATGTATATATATATATATATTATAGTATATATATATATATATATATGATATGTATATTTTTATGATGATAATATATATATATATATTATATATATATGTATTATATATATATATATTATATATATATGTATATTATATATATATATATATGTATGTATATATTACTATATATATATATATATATATATATATATATCTATATGTATATAAATTGTTACTTTTATAATTATTAAGTTTTCTTTTTCTTTTGGCTACCATCGTTATTATTGTTGTTGATATTGTCAATGATATCGATTTTACTATAATGAAATGGGTATGTACTGCTATTATTATTATTATTATCATTATTATTATTATTATTATTATTATTATTATTATTATTATTATATTTATTGTTGTTTTACTTTTTATCATTAGTTTCTATTTTTATTACTGTGTATTATATTTATCACTGATACAAATGCTAATGCAGATATTCTGTTTTTTGACATGACTTTTTTCACCTAAAATATTTATTTTTTCAATTTAATTTGATTTTTTTTATATGCCATGTTTCTTGTTATTTATAGCGGCTTCATTATCTGTCCCTTTCTTTCTCTTTTCTCTTCCGCCTCTTCCTCTTCCTTACCCTCTCCTCCTCTTCTTCCTCTTCCTTACCCTCTCCTCCTCTTCTTCCTCTTCCTTACCGTCTCCTCTTCTTCCTCTTCTTTACCCTCTCCTCTTCTTCCTCTTCCTTACCCTCTCCTCCTACTCCTCCCCCTCTTCCTCCTCCTCCCTGTTCCTTACCCTCTCCCTCCTCCTCTTCCTCCTCCTTCTCCTCATCCTACTCCTTTTTTCTTCCCTCTCTCTACTTTCCACTACTACTATTCTACCTCTTCCACCGACTTGTTTCCTGTTCTATCTCCTCGTTTATTCTCCGCCTCCTTCGTATCCTTAGTTCCGCTAAGCCGATTGCCTGTATTGGAGCAACTTCACACGGAGAAACTTTTACTTTGAATCTAATAATGACTAGGAAGATGATAACACGATTGGAAGTCTACGGTGTTTGACGCCGCGTTTCATTAGCACTTCTCAACCTCGCGTCACAAGAGATCCGTGTGAAATGATCAGTCTAATCAGGATGAGAGAGAGAGAGAGAGAGAGAGAGAGAGACACGAAGAGAGAGAGAGACACAGAGACACGAAGAGAGAGAGAGACACGAAGAGAGAGAGAGACACGGAGAGAGAGAGAGACACGGAGAGAGAGAGAGACACGGAGAGAGAGAGAGACACGAGAGAGAGAGAGACACGGAGAGAGAGAGAGACACGGAGAGAGAGAGAGACACGGAAGAGAGAGAGACACGGAGGAGAGAGAGACACGGAGAGAGAGAGAGACACGGAGAGAGAGAGAGACACGAAGAGAGAGAGAGAGAGAGAGAGGAAGAGAGAGAGAGAGAAGGGGGGGGTACCTGCTTTTTCTTCAGTTTGCCCTTATTGGATCTCTTTCTTATCTTTCAACATTTACTTCCTTTGTTCTTTCTTCCTTTCCGACTACCACACTCTTGTTTTATGGGTCATTCCCTCTATATCTCTCTTTTTTCTCTTTTTTTCTTTCTCTCTTCTTTCTGGTTTTATGTGCGTGTGTGGGTTATTCCCTCTTTATATTTGTTTCTTTGTTTCCTCTCACTCTCTCCCTCTTCCTCTTTCCTGTCTTCCCTCCTTCTCTTCCTCACCCCTCATTCAGTTTTTCCCCCATTTTTCCCTACTTGTTTTCCTCATATTAACAAATCCTACATATTATTCTCATTCCTTTCTTCCTTATTCCTCATCCTCCTTTTCCAACTTCCCCTTATGTTCCTGGTTCTCATCCTTTCCTTCTTCCCGTTTCTCTTCCCACTTCATCTTAAGTTTCCTTCTTTCCTTTCCTTTTTCATTTTCCCCTCTTTCCTCTCCCTCTTCCCTTTCGCTCCTCCATTTCCCTCTCCTTCTCCCTATTCACCCTTCCCTTTCCCTCTCCCTCTCCCCATTCACCCTTCCCTCTCCCTCTCCCTCTCCCCATTCACCCTTCCCTCTCCCTCTCCCTTCTCCCCTTCCCCTTCCCTCTCCCTCTCCCTCTCCCTCTCCCCCCTCCCTCTCCCTCTCCCCATTCACCCTTCCCTCTCCCTCTCCCTCTCCCCATTCACCCTTCCCTCTCCCTCTCCCCATTCACCCTTCCCTCCCCCTCTCCCCATTCACCCTTCCCTCTCCCTCTCCCCATTCACCCTTCCCTCTCCCCATTCACCCCTCCGTTTCCCTCTCCCTCTCCCCATTCACCCTTCCCTTTCCCTCTCCTCTCCCCATTCACCCTTCCCTTTCCCTCTCCCTCTCCCATTCACCCCCTTCCCTCCCCCATCCCCTCTCCTCCCCTTCACCCTTTTTCCCTTTCCCTCTCCCTCTCCCTCCCCATTCACCCTTCCCTTTCCCTCTCCCTCTCCCTCTCCCCATTCACCCTTCCCTTTCCCTCTCCCTCTCCCCATTCACCCTTCCCTTTCCCTCTCCCTTTTCCCATTCACCCTTCCCTCTCCCTCTCCCTCTCCCCATTCACCCTTCCCTTTCCCTCTCCCTCTCCTCCCCATTCACCCTTCCCTCTCCCTCTCCCTCTCCCCATTCACCCTTCCCTCTCCCTCTCCGTCTCCCCATTCACCCTTCCCTCTCCCTCTCCCCATTCACCCTTCCCTCTCCCTCTCCCCATCACCCTTCCCTCTCCCTCTCCTCCTCTCCCCTTCACCCTTCCCTCTCCCTCTCCCTCTCCCCATTCACCCTTCCCTCTCCCTCTCCCCATTCACCCTTCCCTCTCCCTCTCCCTCTCCCCATTCACCCTTCCCTTTCCCTCTCTCTCTCCCCATTCACCCTTCCCTCTCCCTCTCCCCATTCACCCTTCCCTCTCCCTCTCCCCATTCACCCTTCCCTCTCCCTCTCCCCATTCACCCTTCCCTTCCCTCTCCCTCTCCCCATTCACCCTTCCCTCTCCCTCTCCCTCTCCCCATTCACCCTTCCCCCTCTCCCTCTCCCCATTCACCCTTCCCTCTCCCTCTCCCTCTCCCATTCAACCTTCCTCTCCCTCTCCCTCTCCCCATTCACCTTCCCTCTCGTCTCACTCTCCTCAATCACCCTTCCCTGTTCCTCTCCCATTCACCCTTCCCTCTCCCTCTCCCCATTCACCTTCCTCTCACTCTCTCCCCATTCACTTCCTCTCCTCTCCATTCACCCTTCCCTCTCCTCACCCATTCACCTTCCTCCCTCTCCCCCCATTCACCCTTCCTCTCCCTCTCCCTCTCCCTTATCCCTCTTCCCTTTCATCCTTCCCTTTCCCTTTTCCTCTTCTTCCCTTTAAATGCACCGCAAAAAAGAGATAATAATAATGCATTAAAACAGGAGCCAAACTTTCGCCGTCACTAACACCGAGTATAGCTTCACAAGAGGAATTGAGAGCAGCGCTGGACCTTGATTATCTTAAGGAGCCAGAATCGTGTGGCCGGATGAACGAAAGGGTTATTCTCCGGGAACGCAGGAATTGGATGTGACGTGATGGATTATGGATGTGGTGGTGAGGGTGGTTGATGTGGTGGTAGTGTGGTGGTGAGGTGTGGTGTGGTAGTGGTGAGATTGTATGTATTGTGACTTTGTAAGCAACGATATAGATAACTATGGAATTGTATAAGGCATTGGTGATGATGATGAGAGACGATTGTATAATGTATAAGTATTTGAAAGTATACGAACGAATTATAGTATTTTTATTGAAACAGTGATTTAAAGATAATGAAAAATCTAGACAGATGTAAAAAGGAAGAATTAGAGAGATTATGACTTAAAGAGAGATTTGTTAAGGTCGATAGAAGAAAATAATATGAATAACATGATGATATGATGTGCTAAGTCTGCAAGTGAAATGGGTGTATGAGAGTAATTGTATGGAAATTGTGTTATCGCTGTGACACTTATTCATAATAACCGATTGCAATGAATGCATTATTAGTATCGAAAGAAGTTCACTGAAGATAATAGATAAATGAATAGAAAGGAAAAATGGTTTTTTTAAACTTTTCTTTTTTTAAGTAAAAAAAAGATGAACCGTGAAATCGCGTTGCCGAATGAAATTGCATAATTTTGTCCTAGGTGTCAAAATAAAAGAAAAGTCGTCGATATTACGGAACATTTCATTGCACATTGCAGAGAGGGATCATCTCTATATTTGTTGCTGAAACATACGGAATATTTTTAAATGGAGTTGTTTTGCATCGTGAAGGAAGGGAAGCGAGGGAGAGGAGCGATGTAAGGAGGAGGGAAAGTATTCGATATGCAATTTTATTTTACAACTTTGTCTGCCTTTTTAGCCCATTTTGTTTTTAAGCTGCTGTCTTTCATCGATATATTCTTAATTCCAATTTTTTGCAGTCTCACTCTTTCTCTGTCTACCTATCTGTCTAATCTCTCTCACTCTATCTATCTATCTGTCTATCTCTCTATCTATCTCTCTATCTCTCTATCTCTCTCTCTTCTCTCTCTCTCTCTCTCTCTCTCTCTCTCTCTCTCTCTCTCTCTCTCTCTCTCTCTCTCTCTCTCTCTCTCTCTCTCTCTCCCTCTCTCTCTCTCTGTCCCTCTCTCTATCCCTCTCTCTCTCTCTGTCCCTCTCTCTATCCCTCTCTCTCTCTCCCTCTCTCTCTCTCTCTCTCACTCTCTCTCTCTCTCTCTCTCTCTCTCTCCCTCTCTCTCTCTCTCTATTCCTCTCTCTCTCTCTCTCTATTCCTCTCTCTCTCTCTCTATTCCTCTCTCTCTCTCTCTCTCTTTCCTCTCTCTCTCTCTATTCCTCTCTCTCTCCCCCTTCCCCTTCCCCTCCCCTTTCCCCCCTCCCCTTTCCCCCCTCCCCTCCCCCCCCTCCCCTCTCTTCTCTCTCTCCTCTCTCTCTCTCTCTTCTCTCTCTCTCTCTCTCTCTCTCTCTCTCTCTCCTCTCTCTCTCTCTCTCTCTCTCTCTCTCTCACTCGACTCCTTATGAATTAAGAACGAGGCATTTGACCCCAATAAGTCTTACCTTATGAATGAAACGATCGGGCAACAGAAGCTGAAAGAGCGACTTGATATCAATAGAAGGACGATTATTATTAATGCATAGGATTGGAGGTGCGAAATGACGAGGGAATCGCTTTGTCTCGTATTTCGCCTAAGTTTGACATTTTTATGGCTTTCTGGGAGCTCGTTATGGCTCCCTTTGTTCCTCGGTTCCTCCGTTTTCCTCTCCCTGGTATCTTTCCTCCTCGTTTATTCTGTCTTTTGTGTTTCTTTGGTTAGATTAGCGTAGTCTGCGCGCTGCTTGATGGATGTGGGTGAGTAGGTGGGTGGGTTGGGGGATGGGTAGGTGAGTGGATGAGTGGTTGGGTGGATGGGTGAGTGAATGAGTGGGTGGGTGGGTGAGTGAGTGGGTGGGTGAGTGAGTGGGTGAGTGAGTGGGTGAGTGAGTGAGTGAGTGAGTGGGTGAGTGAGTGGGTGAGTGGGTGAGTGGGTGAGTGAGTAAGTGGGTGAGTGAGTGGGTTGAGTGAGTGAGTGGGTGCGTGGGTGGGTGAGTGAGTGAGTGGATGGGTGGGTGCGTGGATGAGTGGGTGGGTGAGTGAGTGAGATATTGGAAGAGAGGGTGAGAGAAATAGAAAGCACTTCATTTATTAACACTTCCTTCGTTTATTCTGTATGTGTGTGAGAGACCGCGTCCTTTTAAGCGTGTTTGCATTTGCACCTTATCATCTCCCGTGTTCTTGTGTATTCGTATTCGCCCCTTCTGCGTTATCACCCGGTTCCCTTTCATCCTCTTTTATCCACCCTCTCATGTTTATCCAATCCTCTTCTCTCTCTTATCCCTTTCTCTTCCCCTTTTCCATATATACACCCAGGCAATAATCCTCGGTCTTAAAAAGCTGAAAACTTTCCAGGGAAGAGGGAGAGAGATAGAGAGAGGGTTAGGGAAGGAGGTAGGGAAGGAGGTAGGGAAGGAGGTAGGGTGGGAGGTAGGGAGGGAGAGAGAGAGAGAGAGGGGGAGGGAAGAGGGAGACAGAGAGAGAGGAGAGAGGGAGACAGGGAGAGAAAAAAAAAAACTCCGAAAAAAGGGTTAAGGCGTCTAACGACCTTCGGCAATGATAGCACTTCCTCCCTCGACGCCCATTCTCTGCCAAAAGCTAGCGCCGAAGAACAGGCTAATGGGTGGGAAGGCTGTTGTCACACTACTAGTTGGCTTAACTATTTTAGTTTTACGGTGGATAAAGGTATTGTAGAAAGGGAGAGAGTGAGGGAAGGGAGGTAGGGAGGCTGGGAGAGAGGGAGAGAGGCTGGGAGAGAGGGAGAGAGGTTGGAAGGGATTTTAGGGGATAGGGAAGGAGAGAGGTAAGAGGAGAGGGAGGTGGAGAGAGGTAAGAGGAGAGGGAGAGGGAGGTGGAGAGAGGTAAGAGGAGAGGAGAGGGAGGTGGAGAGAGGTAAGGGGAGAGGGAGAGGGAGGTGGAGAGAGGTAAGAGGAGAGGGAGAGGAGGTGGAGAGAGGTAAGAGGAGAGGGAGAGGGAGGTGGAGAGAGGTAAGAGGAGAGGGAGAGGGAGGTGGAGAGAGGTAGAGGAGAGGGAGAGGGAGGTGGAGAGAGGAAGAGGGAGAGTGGGAGGGAGAGAGGTAAGGGGAGAGGAAGGGAGAGAGGTAAGGGGAGAGGGAGGTGGAGAGAGGTAAGAGGAGAGGGAGAGGGAAGAGAAAGGGGGAGGGGAAAGGGGAAGAGACAGACAGAAGGAAAGGGAGAGAGAGAGATTTAAAGAGAGAAAAAAAATCTTCCTTCAGTCTTAAATATCGAAGCCGACAACCAACACTTCAATCTGTCGCTCGTTTCTTTAAATTTCATGACTATTCCCCCTTTCTCTTTTATTCTCTGTCCCTCTTTTTTAACGTTTTTTTTTCATTATTCCTGTTTTATTTCCGCTCTTGAACATCAGTCTTTCCGTTGATAGATTTAAGTTTTCACAAGAAAGGTGGGGAATAAGTTAACAGCTGCATCTCCATGGCCTTTTCGTGTGTGTGATTGGTAATACGTGAAAAAGAACAAATATATATATATATATATATATATATATATATATATATATATATATATATATATATATATATATATATATATATATATATATTTTTTTTTTTTTTTTTTTTTTTTTTTTTTTTTTTTTTTTTTTTTTTTTTTTTTTTTTTTTCATGCGGTAGTGATTTTCTTTTTTCTATTTTCATTGCTACTGATTTGTACTAATGTTATTGGTTGTATATGAATGTGTGTATGTGTGCACAGATAGAAGGATAGACTGATGAATTCAGATAGATAATAGATATATGGGCATAAATACAGTAGGACAAATAGTCTAACAATACACATACACGGACAGTCACGTAAGAAAGTCAATTAAATGAAGCCTCGAGTTTCTCTTGGCCTTAACAAGAAGAAAGAATGATGATGATGACAATGTTAAATGTTAATAAGAGAATAATAATGATAATAGTAATAAAGAAAATAAGTGAATGAGAGACGGAATGCGAAAGCTGTTTTAGCACGAATTTTGAACGTGACTTACACAACGAATAGTTCGACCGACAGACACAAAACGCAAATAGATCTACGGGATAAAAAAAAACACACATACAAAATAACAACGTAAAGGACGACTTTAGAACTTTGTCTCGTTCCCTGTGCGTCTGACCTTTAGAAATTCTTGCGTGACAGATGACCAAAGACAGAGATCCTCGCCCGTGACACCGGTCTGGAGTTCGGGACACCTAGATCGCCATTGATCTGGGTTTTTGGGCATCTTTGGTGAAGGGAAGATAACGCTAAAAAGGGGGAGAGTGAGGAGGGGAGCTCAGAGAAGGGTGGGGAAGGGAGAAAGAAAGAAAAATAAAAAATAGAGAGAGAGAGGGGAGGATAGGGGGACGAAAGGTGATGTTAGATTAGATAGATGTAAAAGAAAAAAGAAGAAAAAGAAAGGAAAGGAGAGGAGAGAGAGAGAAAGGAAGAAAGGGAAATGTGTGTATGTATGTTGTCGTCCCCCGCCGAATGCCGCATGTCCCCGCACAATGCACTGTCCCCCCCCCATTTCCTGTGTAAGACCATTCTGTCCCCCCCCCCCCCCCCCCCCCTTTTTTTTTTTTTTTTTCTAAATTTCCCCGCCGGGGCCCATTTCCCCCCTTCACACGGTTGAAAACCGCCCCTGTCTCTCTTTTATACCCTTTTGAGCAAAAATTCTTGGAAAGGTCCTGAAAAGAAAAAATTTTTGAGTCCTTCCCCTTTCGCTCGATTTTCACCATGTCCTCTCTCTTCCTCTTTCCCTTGTCGTGCAATATTGAACGTCGTCAGTATTACCGCAAGGGGGAATGCAATTTTTATTGAAACTTTTTTCTTTTTTCTTTTTCCTTTTTTTCTTTCTTTTTTTTTTTAATTTTTATAATTCAAAAGTTTTTAAAAAAGAAATTATTTCTACATTGAAAAGTTATTTTTTTTCTTTTTTTCACTTTTAAAATATCGTTTTTTGTTCATGGGTTTTCCTCTGTTTGAGTATTGGAAGATTTAATCCCTTTGATGGCTCCCTCACCCCCTCTCCCTCACCTCAACTTTCCCCCCAACTTTCCCCCAACCTAAAACCCTCTACCTCTCCCTCTCCCTCCCTTTTCCCTTTCCCTCCCTTCCCCCCCCTTTTCCCTCCCCTCCTTTCCCCCCGACCTCTCCCTCTCTTTTTTCCCCTCCCCCCTCCATCCTCCCCCCTCCCCTTTCCCTCCCCTTCTCCTCCCCTCCCCCCACCCTTTCCCCCTCCCCCTCCTCTCTCTCACCCCTCCTCCTCTCCCCCCTCCCTCCCCTCTCTCCCCCCCCCCCTCCCCTTTTTCTCTCACCCTCTCCCCCACCCTTCCCTCTCTCTCACCCTCTTCCCTCTCCCTCACCCCTCCCTCACCTCTCCCTCCCCCCACCCTCTCTCTCACCCCCCCTCCCTCGCCATCCCCCTCTCGCCATCTCTCTCCCCCTCTCTCTCACCCCCCCCCCCGCCCCTCTCCCCCACCTTTTTTCCACCTTCTCCTTCTCCTCCCTCTCCCTCACCCTTTCCCTTACCTTCTTCTCCTCCCCCCCCCCCTCTCTCCCTCCCCCAACCCCTCCCCCTCCCTCTCCCTCTCCCCTCCCCACCCCTCTCTCCCTCACCCCACCTTCTCCCTCCCCTCCCCAAATCCCTCACCACTCTCTCCCTCATTTCCCCGTCTCTCTCCTTCTCTCCCTCACTCTCACCTGTACTCTCTCCTTCTCTCCCTCACTCTCACCTGTACTCTCTCACCTGTACTCTCTCCCTCTCCCTCTCTACATGTTTCCAGTATCAGCTTATCTCGTATCCATGTGTGAGTTTGTGCATCAATGCGTTTTGGCTTTGTCTGTACGCCATTCTCATCTCGCCAAGCTCACATCACCAGTCTGACAACACTAAACTCATCTCCCCTATCTCGCATTTTACCAGTCTCTCATTACACCCTCTCACCGCCACCACACCACCCCGACCAACCCAACCACCACCACTCATCTCCAGTCTCTCTCACCGTCTTTCCACCACTATCTCATCCAAATCTCCACCCCTTTACCAATTTTTTCATCTCAACCGATTTCCCCCCCCCAATTTCCCCGCCCCCCCCCCCCCCCCCCCCCCCCCCCCCCCCCCCCCCCCCCAAAAAAAAAAAAAAAAAAAAATCTCTCTCACCGGGGGATCTCATCTCGCCCCATCTCATCTCACGATCTCACATCACTAGTCTCATCTCACTATCTCATCTCACCGATCTCATCTCGCTAGTCTCATCTCACCGATCTCATCTCACTAGTCTCATCTCACCGATCTCACATCACTAGTCTCATCTCACTAGTCTCATCTCACCGATCTCATCTCGCTAGTCTCATCTCACCGATCTCACATCACTAGTCTCATCTCACTAGTCTCATCTCACCGATCTCATCTCGCTAGTCTCATCTCACCGATCTCATCTCACAGCTTCATCTCACCAATCCCACATCACCAATCTCATCTCAGGAGAAAACCACCCGGGCGCAGTTTCCCCGTGCATCTCCATTGCAGAGCAAGACCCTATCAACTTCGACTCCCACACCTGCCTCTCTCGACAGTCACTCCAGCCGTTGCATGCTTTGCAGCTTGCTTGCAAAGTCGGACTCCCATATGCCTCGTGTTATTTCTGATTGGCTTCTGTTTCCGAAAAGGGTCGACGCTGAGATTACTCCTTTGGTAAACTTTGGAAAAAAATATTTGCGTTGGTGTGGCTGTGCAGTTCGAGAGGTCAGGTTTTTTTTTTTCTTTTTTTTTCTATTTTTAATGCTTCTTGTGGGTCGTGTTGGTCTGTTGCTTAAGTGGTGTTTGGTTGGGATTTGAAAAGGGGGGGGGGAGGGAGGGGGGAGGGAAGAGGTCACTGCAGCTGGTTCTGTTTTTTGTCTGCTTTGTTTTGGATTTTTCT
>NC_051390.1:10982004-10987004 GCF_015228065.2 Penaeus monodon | reverse complement strand
GCAGTACTATCATCACTTGCTTATCCTCCCCCCCTCTCTCCCCTACTTCCTCCCCCTTCTCTCTCTCTCTCTCTCTCTCTCTCTCTCTCTCTCTCTCTCTCTCTCTCTCTCTCTCTCTCTCTCTCCTTCACCTCTTCCCTCTCCTCTTCCCTCTCCCCTCCCCTCCTCCTCTTCCCCTCCCCTCCCCTCTCCTCTTCCCCTCTCCTCCCCTCCCTTCCCCTCTCCTCCCCTTTTATGAAACCGGAGCGATGGATATGCTAATATCGTGTGCAATTAAGCCGGTTGTTGATCTGGAAACAACTACAGTGATTTTTTTTTTTCGAATGGGCAAAGGTGTGTGATGTGTGTGAACAATGGGAAGCTGTTATTTTTTTTGTATGTATTTTTTGTGTGTTTTTTATGTATCATAAAGGATTGGCAGGAATTATCATTATTGTATTCATCGTCTTTATTGCTACTTTATCTGTCTATCCTTCTATTTGTCTATCTGTGTAGCTTTATATATTTTCTCTCTCTCTCTCTCTCTCTCTTTTCTCTCCTCTCTCTTTTTTTCTCTCCTCTCTCTCTCTTTTTTTCTCTCTCTCTCTCTCTCTCTTTTTCTCCTCTCCTCTCTCTCTCTTTTTTTCTCTCCTCTCTCTCTCTCTCTCTCTTTCTCTCCTCTCTCTCTCTCTCTCTCTCTCTTCTCTCCTCTCTCTCTCTCTCTCTTCTTTCTCTCCTCCTCTCTCTCTTTTTCTCTCCTCTCTCTCTCTCTCTCTCTCTCTCTCTCTCTCTCTCTCTCTCTCTCTCTCCATCTGTCTCTAATTTTATCTCTCTTGTTCTCTCTTGAGTCACACGATTAGAGAGAGAGAAAAAAGTAATCAGACGAAAAAAATGAAAATATAACCATCGTAATTACTTCAAAGGAATTCTTCTAATACTTTAAAAGATGATCGTATTGTAATTCCGGTAATACTGCAAAAGTGTTAAATGGCGATTAAGAGCTTCTTGTTCCTCTGAACTCACCTTCAACTTCTACAACTTCTCCATGTTGAAGGGTTGTTGATGCTGTATCATGGGCATCCTGCTTCTCTCACGTTCGTTCTCATAGAAAGCTCTCTCCACTATATACTTTTTTCCTTTTTTAACCTGATGCCTTCTAACTCTCTTTCTTTACGTTGTTTCTCTCTCTCTTCTGGCTCTCTCTCTTCTCTCTTCTTCTCTGCTCTCTCCTCTATACTCTTCTTCGCATCTCTCTCTTTCTCTGCTCTCTCTCTCTCTCTCTCTCTCTCTCTCTTCTCTCTCTCTCTCTCTCTCTCTCTCTCTCGCTCTCTCTTTCTCCTCTCTCTCTCGTCTCTCTTCTCGCTCTCTTCTCTCTCTCTCTCTCTCTTCTTTCTCTCTCTCTCTCTCTCTCTCCTTCTTTCTCTCTCTCTCTCTCTCTCTCTCTCTCTCTCTCTCTCTCTCTCTCTCTCTCTCTCTCTATCTCTATCTCTATCTCTTCTCTCTCTCTCTCTCTCTTTCTACGAATGATCTATTCCACTACAATGTTGTTTTTTGAATTTATAAATATAATAAATGGAGTTTATGGTAATATACGCTATTATTCAAATATATATATATATATATATATATACATATACATAATATATATACATATACATTATATATATATACATATACATTATATATATATATATATATATATATATATATATATACATATACATATACATTATATATATTATATATATTATATATATATATATATATATATCAATCAATAACGGTATGCTCATGCTTGAGCAGCCGTGGACCTCTCCACCATCCTTCGCCACTAAACTCGATCTTACGCTTTTCTTTCTACTTATACCATCGACAGCCCGCAAATATCTTTGATATTGTCGCTCAGTCTTGTCTTTGGTTTGCCTCTTCCTCTGTTTCCTATCACCATCCCTGTCAGCAAGTTTTTCTCAATACTTTTACTTCTCATTACATGACCAATAAACTTTAATTTCCTCTTGTTCAAGATGTCCAAAAGTCGGTCTTTACAATTTATTTTTCTCAGCACTTCATCATTCGTCTTCTTCTCCGTCCAGCCAACACGCAGTACTCGTCTGTAACACCACATTTCAAAACTATTGATCTTTTTCTTGTCTATCTACTTCAACACCCAACACTCAGAACCATATGATGCAATTGGGAAAACTAATGAGTTCAATAACCTCAGCTTTGTCCGTAAGGTAATGCTTCGTCTTTCCAGATGTTATTGAGAGCAACTGTGGCGCTTTTGGCAATGGTAATTCTTCTTTTTATCTCCGGTGAATCATCATATGTATTAGTTAAAACAGCTCCAAGATAAGTGAACTCTTTCACATTTTCCACAATCATTCCATTGATTGTAACATGTTCATCATTGTTCATTGCCGGTTATCTTTGAATCTTCATGATCTTAGTTTTCTTGGCATTAAGAAATAAGCCAGCCTTTTCGCTTGCTTCTCTAACTTTATCTAGTAGTTGTTGTAGTTCAGTGATACTGCTGGCAATCAAACTATATCATCGGCGTACCTCAGATTTGATATTTTGTATCCTCCAACATCCACAGTTCCTTCAAAATTCTCTAGAGCACCTCTCATAATTGTTTCAGAATATATATTAAAGAGGTGCGGAGACAGAATGCAACCCTGTCGTACTATATATATATATATATATATATATATATATATATATATATATATATATATATATATATATATATATGACATATATAGACATATGTATAGACATATATATACATATACATATACATATATAGACATATCTCTACATATATATATACATATATATCGGATGTCCACAAAGTATTTTACAAATTGTAAAAATTGAAAAAAATATTACAAAAGCAGTTTATGAGATATCTAAACCAGATTGGTTTTATTATAATGAGTATTTATTAAAGATTTTTAACTCTGTTTAATAGACCTCTATATGGGTTCCATTAGTGGCACGAAGGACATCAAGTCGGTACTCTATTTCTTGCCGTGTTCGCTGTAGCATAGGTTCATCAATGGTGGCAATTGCATTACGAATCCTTTGCTTCAAGTCAGCAATATCCCGTACCTTTGTTTGTGTCCACAAAGTCTCTTTACAAATTGTAAAGAGACTGTATACACACACACACACACACACACACACACACACACACACACACACACACACACACACACATATATATATATATATATATATATATATATATATATATATATATATATATATATATATACATATACATATATACATATACATATACATATACATACATAATATACACATATATACACATATATACATATATATACACATATATACACATATATATACATATATATACACATATATATACATATATATACATATACATTTATATACATATATACATATAGATATATATATATTATATATAAAATATATATATATATATACACTATATACTATATACATATATACATATATATATATATATATATATATATATATATATATATATATATCATATATATATACACAATACAGTAGTCTCCTTTACATTATTATGTATGTGATATGCATGAGAATATGAGACTGCTCATGTGCTTCCGGGGACCTCGCTCGGAAGGCGCCATGTTTGCTTTTGATGGACTTGTTACTTTGGCAGCCAGGGCACCGTTATCAGTGCGATGCGGTCAGACCATTTGTATCAAAAAGTTCATGGGAAACGCAGAAAAGGGCTTGTTATAAGGTTTTTTTTTTTTGTCCATTCCCACCGCCTCCTCTCATCATCCTTATCCCCTCTCCTATCATTCTCCTCCTCCTCCCCTCCTCCTCCTCTTTCTCCAGCCCTCTTCTCATCATCCTCTTCCCCCCCCAACCTCCCCCCCCCACCCCCCTACCCCCACCCCCCCCTACCCCCCCTCCCTCCCCCCCCACCCCCCCCCTCCCCCTCCTCCGACGCACATCTCACGCCCTCTCTCTCCTCTCCCTCCCGCAGGTCCGACCCACCCCCCCGGCGGCCCCCCCCCGCGGGAGGCGGGGAAAGGCGGGCGGGGCGAGCGTCCGAGGGTCACCGGCCAAAAAGCCCTCACCACTGCTTTCTTCAACACTCTGCGCGTAAGTTGGCTGACTTTGCTGGGGGTCTCCTTCTTTTGGGGGCGTTGGCGGTGGTTGTTTTTTGGTTTCGGTGGTTTTTTTTTTTTCCACACTCTCTCCTTTTTTTCGGGTTTTTTTTTTTTTGTTCTTTTCTCTCTCTCTCTCTCTCCTCTCTCTCCTCTCTTTTCTCTCCCTCTCTCTTCTCTTTTCTCTCTCTCTACATTATATATATATTAATTTTATATATTATATATATTATATTAAATATATATAATATCATATATATATATACATTAATATAAATCATTATATAACATATATATACATATATTATACTATATATATACATATAATATATTATATATTAAAACATATATATTTAAAATATATATATATATATATATATATAATATATAATATATATAATATCATATTATCATCCTTTAACGGGAGGTTATTCTACCCCCGTGGTCACAGCATGATACTCAAATTTCAGTTTTCACGTTGTGAGCTCTTGGGTGAGTACGTGGGGGGTCCCCAGTTCCTTCCACGGGTACATATATATATATACAATATATATATATAATACATATATATATCATATATATATAATTTTAAACAAAAATATTACATATTTATCTATAAATACATATATATATCATAATAACTATATATCATATATATATACATATATATAATATTAAAATTATCATATATCTATATACATTAATATAATATATATTATATTAATATATTATATATATAAATATATATATATAAAAATATATTATATATATATATATATAATATATATATATATAATATTTACATATAATCCTCATCATTTAACGGGAGGTTCATTTTGAGCCGCCGGGTCCAGCATGATATCATTGCAGTTT
>NC_051390.1:10976483-10981904 GCF_015228065.2 Penaeus monodon | reverse complement strand
CCTTTAGCTTTGTCTCGTTCCCTGTGCGTCTGACCTTTAGACATTCTTGCGTGACAGATGACCAAAGACAGAGATCCTCGCCCGTGACACCGGTCTGGAGTTCGGGACACCTAGATCGCCATTGATCTGGGTTTTGGGCATCTTTGGTGAAGGGAAGATAACGCTAAAAAGGGGGAGAGTGAGGAGGGGAGCTCAGAGAAGGGTGGGGGGAAGGGAGAAAGAAAGAGAAAAGGGGGAAGAAAGAGCTGAGATGAGAGAAGGAAAGAAACGAGAGAGAGAGAGAGAGAGAAAATGAATGTGTATGTATGTATGTATGTATGTACGTACACGTACGAATGTCCGCATGTCAACGCACATGCACTCGTACGATTTCCTGTGCACAGAATCCATTCATGATCTCCCCCCCCCCCTTTTTTTTTTTACTAATTTCCCCAGCCGTGCGTCCATTCGCTCGCTTCACACGAGTATGAACACAGCCACTGTCTCTCTTCTATAGCCCTTTGAAGCAATAGTCTTCGAGAGAGTCAGCTGAAAAGAACGAATTTTCGAGATCCAATTCCTCGCTTCGCTCGATTTATCACCATGTCTCTCTCTCTCCCTCTTTCCCTTGTCAGTGCAATATTGCAACGTCGTACAGTATTACCAGCAAGGGAGAATGCAATTTGTTATTGTAAACTTTTTTTTTCTTATTTTCTTTTTCTTTCTTTTATGAAGTATATAATATTCAAGACATGTTTTTAACAAGATAGATATTGCTGCAGTGAAGAAGTATTTTTTTTTTTTCTTTCTTTCACTTTAAGATATTCGATTTTATTGTCCGTGTTATACCTCTGTTAATACAGTATATGGAAGAATGCAATCCTTCGATGGCTCCCTCACCCTCTCCCTCACCCTCTCCCTCACCCTCTCCTTCACCCTCAACCTTTCCCTCAACCTAACCATCTACCTCTCCCTCTCCCTTTCCCTCTCCTTCTCCCTCTCCCTCTCCCTCTCTCTCACCCTGACACTCTCCCTCTCTCTCACCCTCTCCCTCTCTCTCACCCTCTCCCTCTCCCTCACCCTCTCTCTCACCCTCTCTCTCACCCTCCCCCTCCCCCCCACTCTCATCCCTCTCCCAACCGCCTCCCTCTCTCCCTCTCCCTCTCCCTCCCTCTCCCTCTCCCTCTCCTACTCCCTCACTCTCTCTCCCTCAGCCTCACCTTCTCCCTCACCCTCTCCCACTCCCTCACTCACTCTCTCCCTCACTCTCACCTGTACTCTCTCCCTCTCTACGTTTCCAGTATCAGCTTATCTCGTATCCATGTGTGAGTTTGTGCATCAGTGCGTTTTGGCTTTGTCTATACGCCATTCTCATCTCGCCAATCTCACATCACCAGTCTGACAACACTAATCTCATCTCCCCTATCTCGCATTACCAGTCCTCTTCATACCACTCATCCTCACGATCTCATCTCACTGTCTCCATCTCACCATAGCTCATCTCACTAGTTCTCATCTCACACGATCTCATCTCCTAGTCTCATCTCACCGATCTCAATCTCGCAGTCCTCATCTCACCGTCTCATCTCACTATCTCAGTCTCACTCGTTCTCATCTCACATTCTCATCTCACCGATCTCATCTCACAGGCTTCATTCCACCAATCCGCCATCGACCAATCTCATCTGCAGGTGAAAACCACCCCGGGCGTCATTTTTTTCCCGTGCATCTCCATTGCAGAGCAAGGACCCTTCACTTCGACTCCACCTCCTCTCTCGACAGTCACTCCGCCGTTGCATGCTTTGCCGCTTAGCTTGCAAATTCGTACTCCCATATGCCTACTCGTGGGTATTCTGATTGGCTGCTGTTTCCGAAATGTCGACGCTGGATTACTCTTTGTGTACACTTTTGGAAAAAAATGAATTTGCTGGTGTGGCTGTGCAGTTCGGAGTCAAGTTTTTTTTTTTTCTTTTTTCTATTTTTTAAATGCGTCTGTGGGGTTCCTGTTTGGTCTGTTTGCTTAGGTTGTGTTTGTTGGTTGGGATTTGAAAAGGGGGAGGGAGGGGGGAGGGAAGAGGTCACTGCAGCTGGTTCTGTTTTTTGTCTGCTTTGTTTTGGATTTTTCTTTTTGTCTGTCTGTTTTTTTTTGTTTTTTTTGTTTTTCTCTCTGTCTCTCTTTCTCTTTCTCTTTCTCTCTCTTATTTTTTTTTTCTCTCTCTTCTCTTTCTCATTTTTCAACACCACGCACTCACGCGAGCGCGCGCGCGCGCGCACCACACACACCCACAACACACACACACACACAACAGCACACAACACACACACAACACACCACACCCCACACACACACACACACACACACAGAGGCTTACTCATTCTCTCTCTCTATCATCTCTCTCCTCTCTCTCTTCTCAGTCTCTCTTCTCATCTCTCTCTCTTCCTCTCCTCTCTCTCTCTCTATCCTCTCTCCTCTCTCTCTCTCGTATCTCCTCACACTCTCTCCTCGCTCTCTCTATCTCTCTCTCTCTCTCCTCTCTCTCTCTCCATCTCTCTCTCTCTCTCTTCTTTCCTCTCTCTCATCCTCTCTCTCTCTCTCTTCCTCCTCTCTCTCTCTCTCTCCCTCCTCTCTATCGCTCTCTCTCTCTCTCTCTCTCTCTCTCTCTCTCTCTTCTCGCGCTCTCTCTCTATCTCTCTCTCTCTCTCTCTCTCCTCTCTCACTCTCTCTCTCTCTCTTCTCTCTTCCACACTCTCTCTCTTCTCTCTCTCTCGTCTCTCGCTCATCCCTCTCTCTCTGCGTCTCTCCTCTCTCTCCTCTTCTCCTCTGCCTCTCTCTCTCTCTCTCAAATCTTTCCCTTTCGTTGTAGTATATTTTTTCATTGCTTTCTCTCCTTCTTCGTTATCCACTGTAATCCATTCTTCGCAAACAATCATTACTAGTCTCTCCTTACATTTTTTCCAATTCTCGTCTATCCTATTATCCATTTCTCGTCCATCCTTTTTATCCATTTCCTTTATATCCTCTTATCCATTTCTCATCTCTCCTCTTATCCATTTCCTTTATATCCTCTTATCCATTCTCATCTCTGCCTCTTATCCATTTCCTTTATATCCTCTTTATCCATTTTCCTCATAGTCCCCCTCACACCCGTATAATATTCAACGACCCGAATTCAGACGAAACGGAACCTCCAGCGCCTTAACTTGTGGACTAACGACCTCACCTGCTAGATGTTATTACAGGTCGGGACCCTAACGCTACGACTGAGGCGGAAGCAAATAGATGCTTGCTTCAGTTTGATTAGGTTCACTCCGTCTATCGTAGATCTATGTGCGGGCAGATCTTAAAGGTATGGTGGTGAGGGAGGTAGGGTGGGTGGGTGGGTCGGTAGGGTGGGGAGGGAGGGAGGAGGGACGAGTAGAGGGGTGGGAGGGAGGTAGCGAGGAGGTAGAGAGTAGAGAGGGAGGGAGGGAGGGAGGTAAGAGGGAGGGAGGGAGGAAGGGTAAAGGGAGGAGAGGAGAAGGAAAGGCAGGGGCAAAGATAGAGGGATGGGGGGAGAGGGGGAGGCAGACTAGAGAGAGAGGGAGAGGGAGAGGGAGAGGGAGAGAGAGGGAGAGGGAGAGGGAGTGTGTGTACAAAATGGATTAAGGTTTTTGAAGAATCTTCCACTTTTCACTGGTAATTTCTTCCGCTAATGCTCAACAAAAAGTTGATATTCACAAGCACGCGCACGTAAACGCACACGCACACGCACCTAGTCACACACGCCACACACACACACCCACAACAACGCCACCACACACACACACAGCACACACACACACACACACACACACACACACACACACACACACACACACACACACACACACACACACACCATTCGCATAATACATGTATGTGTGTATATATATATATATATCTGTTATTTGTATATATATATATATATATCTATATTAGGATATGTATGTGTGTGTGTGTTGTGTGTGTGTGTTTATGGGGCCACGCGTGGCCGAATGGTTAGAGCGTCGGACTCAAGCCTTCACGACGGCAATCTGAGTTTCAAGGGTTCTAATCAACCGACCGCCGCGTGTTTCCCTTGGGCAAGGACTTCAACCCGATTGCCTGCCTAGCCACTGGGTGGGCCAAGCCAGCTCAGTCAGTGCCTGGTAATAGAGATGGTGACGCGTACAAAACACCGGCGGAAGGCATGGCAACACCACTCTAAATTCTACTGACAAAATCATGGAAAGCCCATGATCGTCAAGGCCGCGGTGGGCCAATGATTAGAGCGTCGGACGCAGACTGTCATCGACGCATCTGATCGAGGGTTCGATTCACCGCGCGCGCGTTGTCCCATTGGAAAAGACTTCACCTGATTGCCTACCTAGCAACCCCCCTGTGTGGCCAAGCCATAGCCCCAAGTCAAGTGCCGGTCCTAAGCCCGGATAAATAGAGGAGAGATGATTACCTAAAGGTACCGACCGGCACTCTCCGTGGAAAGGAACTGGGACCCTAACAACGTCCTCACTCCAAGAGCAATCACAACATAAACTACCATGAAGTATCATTCTGTGACCACGGCGGCTCAGACATGAACCTACCGTTAAAAGAAGAAGAGTGTGTGTGTGTATATATTTATATTTATTTATATTATTTTATTTATTTATTTATTTATTTTCCCACACCAAATTACCCAGGAAGTCCATTTTGTGTATGTTTGCTCCAAGCACTTTCCGAAGCACCACTTAGGAAGATTAGACATACGCCTATTACCCGGAACTTAGGGTGTGAAGCAAGGGTAACGGGGGGGAGGGGGTAGAGGCTACGCATCTTTTTTTTCTCTCTCTCTTTCTGTTTTCTTTTTTCTTTCTTTCTTTTTTCTTTCTTTTTTCTTTCTGTTTTCTTTCTTTCTTCTCTCTCTCTCTCTCTCTCTCTCTAATACTCTCTCTCTTCGTCTCATCTCTCCTCTCTCTGCTCTCTCGTCTCATCTCTCCTCTCTCTCTCTCTCTCTCTCTCTCCCTCCTCCCTCCCTCCCTCGCTCCCTCCCTTCCCTCCCTCCCTCCTCCTCTCCCCTCTCTACCATTCTTTCTTTCTTTCCTTGGGGAGGGAGAGACTTGTATTGAAATTAACAGAGAGAGATTCTTTCTCAGAGTGCCTGGTTAGCTTGTGGAACTTTTGAATGATATTATTAATTGTTAGAGCGAGGACTGGTACTGTTCTTAATGTCGATAGTTATCATATTATTATTGTTGTTATAGTCCTGTGACATTTTTTTATTTTTTTTTATTGTATCTTTTGCCAGTTGCCTCAATGTCTTGTTAATGTTGTTGGTATTTGTTATCAAATTTTTCATCTTGATTATTTTCATTATTGTAATTTATTTATAGGATTGTCATTAATATTATTATTGTTATTTATTTATTACTGTTATAGTAATTGTC
>NC_051390.1:10961483-10966483 GCF_015228065.2 Penaeus monodon | reverse complement strand
TACTATTGTTATTATTGCTTTTATTGTTATTGTTGTTGTTGTTACTATTAGTAATGTTTTTGTTATTGATTTGGCTGTATTATTTTTAATTATTATTATTGTTATTGTTGTTGTTGTTGTTGCTACTGTTGTTGTTATTACTATTATTGTCACTATCATTATTAGTGGCAGTATTATCAATATCATTATTAATGCCAATTATCATTATCATTGTCATTGTTATCATTATTAGTTGTAGCGTTATTGTTCTTTTGTTGTTGTCATCTTGTTATGATTAATTAATTAGTTGGCATCATCTATATTTTTGTTGTTATTGTTACGCTTATTGTTAACAAGGTTATTATTATGTTTATTGAAATTAGTAGTAGTAGTAGTATTGATATTAGAAATCGTTATTGTTATTGGTATTATTATTGTTATTGGCAATACAATCAATGTTTTTTTTTCTACAGCCATTACTTCCATAATTTCAGGAATTCCACACTATTTAGAAATAACCGAGAATTTATGAGAATATAAAGTTACTTTGTGAAGATTGTATACTTTTTTTTCGTTCGTTGGTGTCAGTTTAATTTTATTTTGAGTCCGTGTAATCTTGTATTTTTTCTTTGTTTCTTTCTTCTCTTTATCTGTGGTGTTTCTTTCTTGGCTTTCTCTTTCTTTCGTTTTTTTTTATCTCTCTCTCTGTTCGCTTCTGTCGCTTCTCTCTCTCTCTCTTTCTCTCTCTTTCTCTCTCTCCCTCCCCTCCCTCCCTCCCTCCCTCCCTCCCTCCCTCCCTCCCTCCCCTCTCCCTCTCCCTCTACCTCCCTCCTTCCCTCCCTCTTCCCTCTCCCTCCCTCCCTCCCTCCTTCCTTCCTTCCTTCCCTCTTTACTCCCTTCCTCCTTCCTCTCTTCTCTCTCCCTCCCTCCTTCATTCATTCCTCTCTTTCTCCTTCCACCTCCCCTTCCTCCCTCTCGTCCCTTTCTCTCTCATCTCCCATTTATCCTTCCCGTCTCCATCATCTCCGATTATTCCCCGGAGGAGCCACATGATGCAGAGGATAAGAAAGGAGAGGGGGGGTAGGGGTAGGAGGAGAGGGAGGGGAGAGGGAGGGGAGAGGGAGGGGGAGAGGGAGGGGAGGGGGAGGGAGAGGGAGAGGGAGAGGGAGGGGACGAATTTGATAAATGGCAGGTTGTTATGAGGTTTATGAGAGGGTAACGACGATGAGGATGAGGTGTTATGAGGGGGTATGTGGCCAGGAAGACCTCATACTATTTTTTTTTTTTTAACAAAAAAAAGAAATAAATATGTAAATAAAAACCATAAAAAAGAAGGGAGGATTTTAGAGAGTTTTTTTTTTCCTACTTTGTGAGGTTAGTTCTAGCTCCATTCCGGTTTAACTAGGCGCTTAAGTGTGACTAGGGATGGGTATTAAAACTTTTTTCCCCAGTAGCTAAAGGTTAAAAGAAAATGTATATGATCTTGCGAAATGACAAGATCATTTCACTTAACACTTTTTCCCCGTCTTAGGAAATGACAGGATTTTCACCAACAACACTTTTTTTCCTGTCTTATGAAATGACAATATGACAATATGACCTTTTCCTCTCTTATGAAAATGACAGAATTTCCATAATTCAATATAATAATAAAAATTCATTAATATAAAGACAATATTTTCGCCATTCACACTTTTTGCTCTCTGAGTGTGTAGGGAAGCACTTTAAGACGCAGGGGATCAAGGAGAAGAATGCAATATTGCCCGTGTGATAAAGGGATTTATTCCCGAGCTCTGGCGGAGGACGTGACTGTTTTGCAGGATGCGCGAGAGGCAAGTTGTTTGTGTGCGAGAGGAAGGGGGAAGGAGGAGGGAGGGGAAGGAGGGGGGAGGAGAAGGAGGAAGGAGGAAGGAAGGGGGTAGGGGAGGGGGGAAGATCTTTGCTATTTTGGGGGTGAAGGAACTGGTATGGCGAGAGGGGGGTTGGGAAAGGAAAGGGGGGGAGAGATTCTGGGAAAGAGGAAAAGGGGGGTTATAGGAGGAAGGGGGGAGGTGGGGAAGAGGGGTGGGGGGGGGGGGGGTAAATGATCGTGTTATTTTTGTTGTTGATGTTTTCTACTCTGTCTTTTCATCTCTCTCTCTCTTTCTTTCTTTCTTTCTTTTTCTTTCTTTCTTCTTTTTTTTCTTTCTTTCTTCTTTCTTTCTTCTTTCTTTCTTTCTCTCTCTCTCTCTCTCTCTCTCTCTCTCTCTCTCTCTCTCTCTCTCTCTCTCTCTCTCTCTCTCTCTCTCCCTCTCTCTCCCTCTCTCCCCTCTCTCTCTCTCTCTCTCGCTCTCTCTTGCTCTCCCTCTCCCCTCTCCCCTCTCCCCTCTTCCTTTCCTCTACCCCCTCCCTCCCTCCCTCCCTTGCCCCCTTCTATCTCTTCTTGTGTTCTCCTCTCCCCTCCTCCTCTTTTCCCCTACCCCCTCTTCCGTCCCTCCCTCTATGTGTCTATCTATCTATCTATCTCTTTATGTCGCGTCCCGTCCTCTCTCCCTCCTCGTCCCCCTTCTCTATCGCGCCTTGTCTCCTCTCTCCCTCCCTTCTTCCCTCTTGTTTTTCTTCCTCTCGTTCTCCCACCCCTTCCCCTTCCCCCCATCCCTCCCCAACCCTCCCCCACCCTCCCCCCTCCCCCACCATGCCTCAACCTTACGTGTGATGCATTGCTGAGGATGTTGCTGACAATAGCATATCCCCCCTACCCCCCCTATTCTCCTCCCTTTATCTGCTCCTCCCCCTTTAGCCACCCCCCACACCTTCCCCCTTTTATCCCCCCTCTCACCCCCCTCTCACCCCCTCTCACCCCCCCCCCTCCAGCCTGCATGAATACCATGGGAATCTGCATTCTGATGGAAGCCTTGCTCGAGGTTTCTCACTCGGGCTTGTTTTCTTTGTCTTTTTCTCTCTCCTTCTTCTCTTTCTCCCTTCCTTTCTTTCCTTTTTTCTCTTTTTCTTTTCCCTCTCTCTTTTTCCTTCTCTTTTTCTCTTTCTTTCTTTCTTTCTTTCTTCCTCTTCTTCTCTTCTCTCTCTCTCTCTCTCTCTCTCTCTCTCTCTCTCTCTCTCTCTCTCTCTCTCTCTCTCTCTCTCTCTCTCTCATATTCTCTCTCTCACTCTCTCACTCCCTCTCTCTCTCTCTTCCCTCTCTCTCTCACGAATAAGGCGTAACGAGGTAACGTCAACGAACAAAAGATATATATATATATATATATATATATATATATATATATAATATTATATATATATATATATATATATATATATATATATATATATATATATATATATATATATATATCTTTTGTTCGTTGACGTTACCTCGTTACGCCTGAAGTTTTGACTCGTTTTCTTTTCACATGTTTCATATTGCTTTTTATCATAAACTTCGTTATTCGTTGCGTTTTTTTTCTCTCTCTATTAGTTTTGCGGTCTCTAGTTAGTCTTTGGTTCTCTGTTTTTGCGTTGAATAGTTATTCTTGGTTTCTCTGTTTTTTTTGTGGACCTGTGGTTATTTGTTATTTGTTATTTTCTGGTTGATTTTTATTGTCTCTGGTTCTTTGATATTCTTGGAGCTTCTGTTGTGTTCTTATTTATGGTCCTTATTACTATTCGTCGTGATTTGTTATTCACATTTTTCAGTTTCTCGTTCCCGACGGTTTATATTAACCTTTTTTTCCTCTCTTCTTCGTCTTCTTCTTATTTTTCTTCTTCTTTATCTTCCATGCACATTTTCTTGTTTTCGACGGTTCTTTAGCAGACTAAACGCGCGCATTTTTCTTTCTTTCTTTCTTTCTTATTCGTGCGCTTACCGAGCTGATTTTAATTACGGTGAAAAGAGAAGAAATGAGAAAGTAGAGAAAAGAAGGTTATCCGCGTGTGTACGGGGAAGGGGTCCAATGTACGTACGTGTCTGTGTCTGTGTGTGTGTGTGTGTGGGTGGGGGGGGGTCTGTGTGTGTATAGCTCTATTCGTATGTGTATACGGAGTGTTTTTTGTGTATGGAATGAGGGTGTGTGTGTGTGTATGTGTATGTATAGGCACATGTATATGCATATGTATATGTATATGTATGTGCGTGTATTTGTGTGTCTGATAGACAGGCTAACCGCTTCCCAAAAAGTATATGTCGACTAAACCAATCAAACAGGGACGGTGTTTGGAACTCATACCAAGTCTCAAGAGTTCACGAGGACCGATAGAGACGTGAATAGCCGATGAACTTTGAACAACGGTGCAATGAGTTGGCTTCCAAAGGTTAGTTCTGGTCAGTCATAGGCTCCGTCAGAGTTGATGGTGGAAAGTTGATGTTGGAATGAACAAATTAGTGTGGAATTATGTCGACACGGTTTGTGTTATATATAAGATGTTTATTTCCTTGATGATTGTGGCGAATAAACTATTTCATGATACGTACGAGAAGTGAAGAAAACACTCCATAGGCAAATTGTTCTGATGAGAAAGTTGAAAACCTTTATTCTAAAAAAGTGATTTTTTTTATTGGATCTTATATAAAAGTGATTTATTTTTATTAATGGGTCATATCAGAACTCATAAAACCTTTATTTTTTATTATTAATGGGTCTGATAAGAAAGTTAAAAAAAGATAAAAAATATCGTTTATCACAGCAAAGTTGATGAAGTCGTCATATCTTCAATCGAATCCCAGATAGGGAAGATTAAAGAGACCGAGACAGCGACTGTGATTGCAAAAAGTCGAGCTTGACGTGATCTTGAAAAAATAATAATAATAAATATGGTTTTTGGGTTGATTCGTCATGTTGTTTATTTTGATGGGTTTCATCCTTGCATGAGTTTTTATTATATAAATATGGATAGGTTTATTGTATGTGTGTGTGTCTTTGTGCACGCGTGTGCAAGAGAGCGAGCGAGCGAGTGAGTGAGGAGCGTATGTTTCAGTGAGAGATACGATTCAATGCATGTGTAGTGTACGTATCTGCGCGTATGCTTGTATTCATTTCATTACCACC
>NC_051390.1:10943983-10953983 GCF_015228065.2 Penaeus monodon | reverse complement strand
CGGATAATTCTTCGGCCGAGCACTCCTCCTCCTGCACGCCGGTGTCCATGTCTCCGAGGCGAGGCCCGATGCTGTCCCAAAACCGTCAGAATTCCCAGGGTAAAGGCGTCGAGGGGTCATAGTGGTGTCGTTTGTTATTATCATTATTTTGTTTTTATTCGTTTATTTATTTATCTGTTTATCTTTTTTTATTTTTTGTGGGGGGGGGATTTGTTTGGTTTATTGGGTGTTAGTTTTTTAGATGGAGAGGGATATGTGTTTTTTTTTTGTGTGTGTATTTGTTATTGGGAATTTTTGTCTTATTTTTTTTTATTATTATTTAGAGATAGACTAGACCGTTTTAGTTGTCTCAGGTATATTTTCTTTATTGCCTTTGTCATTTTCCATTATTTGTTTTTTATTATTAGAGGACTCGTTTTATTTTTATTTTTGGTTATTTAGTGACTGGATTTATTAGTCAGATCAATTAGATAATTGTTTTTTGGTCGATATATGTACAGTTTTGTTTTTTTATAATGTGTAGCTTTCCGCTCTTCTACTTTTTGCATTTTCAGAAATGTTACTTTCTTTACGTAATGAAATATATGTTAACTTCATTTTTAATTGTAATTGGATATTCTACTCATGCATTCGGTGTTTAGTTTGTGTTATACACTAACTTAAGAATCATTTTTTTCAGTATTTGTAATCTAATTGTACTCTGGACCAGGTGATCAGTTACCAGGTTATGTGGAAAAGACTTGAAATTTTATTTTGCTCAGACGTATCTGCAAATATTTGTTTATTAAAACAATATATAAAATAAAGGTCGCAACTAATCTAGTATTATTTGTCTTGATTACGAAAGAAGTCATTCGTAAGAATAAAGTTTTATGTGGAATTCAATAAATATTGATTTGGAAATCCTGCAGTGTTTATTTATAAATCTCGCCCGATGATTGTAGCAAATGATTTAAAAATTTTCAAAGGGGGAAGGGTATTTTGGATAGAAAGACTAATTCTTTTTTTTTTTCTTTCTTTCTGCGCTTTCTTCTCTTTCTCTTTGTCTTCCCTCTCTTTCTCTTCCTCTCCCTCTTCCTCTCCCTCTCCCTCTTCCTTCCCTCCCCCCTCTCCCTCCCCCTCTCCCTCTCCCTCTCCCTCCCCACCCTTTTTCCCTTTTAAATTTCTTTTTCCTCCCCCCCCTTTTCCCCTTCCTTCTCTTTTTTTTCCCCTTCCCCCATCCCCTTCCTTTTTTCCCCTTCTTTTTTCTCTCCCTCCTTCTCCCCCTCCACGTATCCCTCTCTTTCTTTCTCCCCTCCCCCCCAAAAAGCCGTGGGTGGAAGTCCCATCTCTGGTGCCCCCGGATCTGGCGACCGGGAGTGTGGGGGCCCAGGGGTTTGCCAAACCCCCCACCCCTTACCCCCCCCACCCCCCCCCCTTCCCCGGGGGGGGGTGTAAACAGCTCCTAAACCTACCGGGAAACAGCCGGAGGCCCACTCCTCAGCAAAATTTCTGAAAATGGGGAACGGCCAAAGGTTTTACGGGCTTTTGTTTGCTTTGAATTTGGGTTTTTGGGTTTTTTGGTATGTTATTACTATTTTTTTAATTATTTATTTTTTTATTTTTTTTTATTGTTTTATTTTTTTATTTTTTATAATTTTTTATTTTTATTATTTCATTATCAGATCTTACATTATCTTTTATCATGATCGTTATTTTTAAATTTCATTTTTATTATCATTTTTATTTTTTACTTTATTTTTACTTTTATTATTATTTTTACTGTTATTATTTTTTGTTTATGTTTTATTATGTTATGTTATATATTGTTACTCTTATTATTATATATTTTTTTAATTATTACTATTAGTTGTTTTACTATTATTGATTATTATTATTACCATTGAATAACTGGATTTTTTTTTTTTTTTGCAAGTGAAAAACCTTTAAAGTACAGGGGTACACTTAAAATTTTTTCAAAATTTGGAAAAATTTTGAGGGGCGTTCAGGAGTCTTTTCCCGGTTTTGCTTATTTTGGTTCTGAGCATTTGTGTGTGAATCCCTTTAATCTTTGCAGATTGAAGCATTGCATATTTTTTGCACAAATTTGACGTCATGTTGTCCTTGCACTTTGCTAAAATACAGCTTCTGTTTTTTGCTCAGATGTTTTTTTTTATGCCCAAGGGGGAAAAGGGGTATTTTCCCATATTTTTGTTGGGTTTTTTCTAGCTGAATTTTTTCCCCCCCCTGGGAGTAGAGTTTATGAAATTTTTTTCCCATTAAACCAAACCCAAATTTATTTCGTAACCCTAGCCCTTTTGGGTTTTTTTGGGCCCTAAAACACCATCTTTCCTCCTACCCAGGCCTCGAGGGAAAACGGTGTACAAAGGGGTGGCCCCAGGGGGTCAGTTTTTTGGGGCGCCTAAAGTTTCAAGGGTCTTTTGGGCCTCCCCCCCCCCCACACCTTACCCGGGTCCCCCGTCCCCCTCCCCCCCCTTTTCCCTTCCTCCCCCTCCTTTTTACTATTCTTGGACCCTTTTAAAAAGGTTTTCCTTTTTTTTAAAACCCTAAATAAAGGGGTTTTCCGGTTGAATGGAAATTTTCCCCCCCTTTCCTTTAAAAAGGCAATTTTTCCAATTGGGGGCCCCTTTTTTGAGGTTTTAAATTAAACCGTCGGAAGGAAAATACAATTATTGGTTTTAAAAAATTTTGGTTTTTTGTTTGAAAACTTTTGGCTTTTTAAAATATCTGAATAGTTAACCCCCTTTTAAACTTTTTAAAACCTTTAATGACGGGGCCGGGCCGGGGGCCCCCTTAAATTGAAATTTTATGGGGGGGTTTTCCCTCCCTAGGGGTTTTTGGTTTGGTTTTTTGGCCCGGGTTGGAAAAAGAGTTCTATATTATTGAATATAACCCTTTTTAAAAAATTTAAAATTTTAAAAGGGGAAAAAATGAAATTAAAATAATTTTTGGGGGGTTGAGGTATTTAAAAAAAATGGGGTTTTAAAATAATACTTATGAAGAAAAATTTTTTTTTTTTTTTTAAAATAGGAAAAGGGTTTTTCTAGTATTAAAACAAAAAATAGTTTGAAGTCATATTAAAAAATTTGTTTTTTTTAAAAGTTGAGTGTGAATGTGGGGTGTATCGGGAAATTTGGATAAAAAAGAAAGATAGAAAATTGAAGTAAAAAGCTTAAAAAATTCAAATAATAAAATTATTATCCATAATTATTTTCTAATCTTGGGATATATAATTATATATAAAATTTTTAAAAAATATATTTTAATATATATAATATATATTTTATATACTTATAAAATTAAATATAAAAAATAAAAATTATTAAAATATATATAAAGGGAAATAAAATATAAAATATAAAAATTAATATTAATTTTTTTTAATTCTATATTTTAAATTATTATTAATTTTATATTAATAATCTATATAACCCATGGATATTTTAAAATTTTAAAAATATATATAAAATATTTATTTGTACATAGAATATTATATTAAAAATTATATAATATATTATAAAATTATATTTTTATAAATTATATATAAAATTTTTATATTATAAATATTTTTAAAAAATTTTATAAATAGCGTTTTCAAGATTTATATAATAATAAAAATATCAATAAAAATTTTCTATATATATATAAATATAATATATCTATAATTATTATTAAAAAAAATTTTAAATCGGCAATTTTAAATAAAATTTAGAAATAAAATTTTAATTTATTATGTTTATTTTAAAGTATATACAAAATACTTAAAATTTAAAATTATATATTTTATATAAAATTTTGATATAATAAAATAAAACATATATATATATAATACAATTATATTAATAAAAAAATCAAATATAAAATTTTCATAAAATTATCTATTATATTTTATTAAATATTTTAATTATAAATTATTCCTCATATATATATATTTATATTTTTAATTTATAAATCAGATTATTCTTAATTATACTATTTAAAATATTGATATATATATTTTAAAATTAATACCCTTGGGTTAAAATTCAAAAAATTGGGGGTTATCTTTATATAAAATATATAATTTATTTAATATAATATACATATATTTATAAAATATATATATACACACAAAAAATTGATATATATATCTATATATATTATTTTCCTTATAATATATATATTATATATCACCTATATTAAAAATTTTTTATAAAAGAATTATTATTATTATTTTTTATTAAAATAATTCCCTATTTTATAATATTTTATAAAATATGTATATAAAAAATTTAATAATAAAATAGGATAATATTTAATTATTTTATATATTAAATAAATTTTTTTATACATATATTTTTATATAATATTAAAATACCCAATTATATATATTTTATATTTTTATATATATATATATCCTCAAACCCAAATATTTTTTAATATATATCAAAATTTTATATATATATATATATTATATCTTTTCCAAATATATAATATATTATATTATATTTTATATAATATAAAATATATATATATATTAATATAATATATAATTATATATATAATATATTTTTCCCCTATAATATATTTTAAAAATATTAATATATATAAAAATATATATTATATATTTTAAATTTAGATAAAATATATATATATAATATTTAATATAAAATATTATTGTTTAAAATATATAGATTTTATATATTATATATATATTTGTATATATATTATATATAAAAAATTATTATATTATATATATATATATAAAATATATATTTTTAAAAAAACACATATTTTATTAAAAATATATTTATATTATTATAATATTTTTTATATAAATTTTATATTTTATTATAAAATATATACCATATATATAATTATAAATTAAAAAAATATTTATATATTATATGTGAAATTAATATATATTTATATATTTTTATATTATATATATATAATAATTATAATTTTATTATATTATATTATATGTGGGGAAAATAAAAATTATATATATATATGATTTTAAAATTATATATATTAATTTTTATAATATTATATCTTAAAAATTATAATGTATTTTTATATATTTATATAATTATTATATGGTTTTAAAAATTATAAAAAATTTTATCACTTAACCCTATATAAATTTGTATAATTTTAAAATAATTTATTATTTATAAATTATTTATAAATTATTAAATATTATTTTTAAAATTCTATTTTATTATATTTATTTATATTTTAAAATTTTATATTTTAAAATATTTTATAAAATTTTTTTTTCATAATTTTTTATATCTTATATATATTGAGATTTTATCTAATTTATATATATCAAATTTTAAACTTTTAATTTATATATATTTTTGAAAGATTATATTTTTATAAAATATATTTTATATTATATATATTTTTGTTTATTATATATATAATATATATATATCTTATATTTTTATTATTTATTTATAATATAAAATAAAATATTTTAAAATAATTTTTAAAATAAAAAAGATTCATATTATATAAAAATTTCTTATTTTTAATAAAATTTAATTTTAAAAAATTATAAAATTTTTTATTATAAAATAAAATATTTTAAAAAATATCTATTTTTAATATTTTTCACACAATATTTAAAAAAATTTATATATCAAATTATATATTATTATTATATTATAAAATCTATTTATTTTAAGATATTATATAATTTATAAAAAATTATATTTTATTTTATATTTTATATATTTTTTAAAATAAAATTTTATATGTTGAAAATATATATATTTTATATTTATTTTATATATATTTTAAAATTTTAATCTATAGATATTATAAAATTTTAAGTTTATATTTTTATATATATATATATATAATATATTATATTAAAATATATATAAAATAAAATTTTATTTAAAATTTAATATCCCTTATATTTAAAATATTTATTTTAAATTTTTATTTATAAAATTTTTGTATATTAAAATTTTATATAAAATTTTTATAAAATATATATATATATATACTATATAAATATATATAAAATTATTATAATATTTTAATTTACTATTATATTATTTAAAATATATATATTATATATATAAAATAATATTATTATATTTTTTAATTATTATTATATTTTTATTTATATATTATATATTATTATTATTTTTATTATTAAAATATATATATTATAAATATATTTTTAAAAAATTTTATAATTATATTTATATAAGCGCGTTTAGAAAGGGTTCTTTTGCTGCATTGAAATCATTTTTGCAATATTCTTTTTAAAACTTCTCCTCAGCGTACTTCGGGCCAAATTTCCCCGCACTACCCTTCACGCACACCTTGCCCTTTTCTCCAAAAAACACTGCTTTTATATCGAGCTTACTATGGCAAGTTTTCAAATACAATGAGCAAAACCTTTCTATTAAAAAAAAAAAAAATTCTACTGAAAAGTGGTTAAAACCCTATCACTACCTCAAACTCCAGTATTCTCTTTATACACTTTTTCCAAAATAAAAGGTTTCTTCTCAATAAAACGTCAGAAACTCCGCCACACCCCGGGGGCACAAAACTTACGGAGGGAACCCATATTTCAAGGGGACAGACAGTCAGTCAAATTGGGTTAGGACAGTAACTATTCAATAAACGCGGCTCAAAACGGAACCTTTTTGGGGCCAATGGGAGTTTTCCGATGGAGTTTGAAAATCAAAAGGGCAAGGAAAAAAGCTTTTTTTAAAAAGAAAAATTTATCCCAAAACTATTATAGTGAAAAAAGGAATCTACCAGAGGCTCCAAGAATAGTAAGATGGAGGGGATGGAGGAGGCGTGGGGTGTAGGGTACGGGGCAGGGTAAGGTGTGGGGGGGTTAGTGAGGAGTCCTAAATGACCCCTTTAAATTTAGGTGCCCCAAAACTGACCTCCGGGGCCACCTTGTAACCGTTCCGCTGTCGAGGCCTAGGGAGGGGGAAAAAATGGTGTTTAGCCAATTACTCGAAAGACGGATTACAAAAAATTTTGCGTTGTTCAAGGAAACACTATTTTATAAATCTCACTCCTTTTGGGGGGGAAAAAATTTGCTAAAAAACCCTCAATACTAAAAAAGGGGCACATACGCTTCCCCCTTAAAAAAAAAAAACATTGAGCAAAAACAAAAGCTTTTTTTAGCAAAGTGCATGGACAACTGCTAAATTTTTGCAAAAAATTGAATCTTCAATCTGCAAGATTAAAAGGGGTTTACCACAAATGCTCAGAACCAAAATAGCAAACCTGTAAAAGACTCCGTGAACTGCCGTCAAAATTTCCCAAACTTAGAAAATTTTTAAGTGTACCCATGTACTTTTTTGGTTTCACTTTCAAAAACTCTCCCGTTATTAATGGGGAAAATAATAAACAATAATTTTAAAACAACAAAATAATAATTAAAAAAAATATAAAAAAAGGTAACAATAAATAACATAACAATAAAAATAAAAGAACAATAATAATAACTAAAAAAAAATAACAGTAACAATAATGATTAAAATAAAATGAAATAAAAGATAAAAATAAAAACGTAATGAAAGATAAGATAAAGACATGTAAGAAATAAATAAAAAATTATAATAATAATAATAAAAAAAAATACAATAAAACAAAAAAAAAAAAAATTGCAACAATGTAAATATCAAATAAAACTCCAAAATTTAAAGAAACAAAAAAGCAGTAACCCGTGGCGTTTTCCCTCTCCCCTGATTTGCGAGGAGGTCGCTCTCCCTCTGTTCCCGGTATGAGGAGTGTTTTAACCCCCCTGGGCACGGGGGGGGGGGGGGGGCGTAAGGCGGGGGGGGTTGGGACCGCGGGCAATACTCAGGCCCGGGTCCGGGGCACCAGAGACCTTCCCCCTAGTCGTGTAGGGGAGAGGGGGGAAAAAGAAAGAGGGGATCTGGGGGGGGAAAGGGGGAAGAAAGAAAGAGAGGGAGAAGGAAGGGGATAGGGGGAGAGGGAGAAAAATAGAGAAGGAAGGGGAGAGGGGGAGAGGAAACGAAATAGAGGAAAGGTGGGAGGGAGAGGAGGGGAGAGGGGGGGAGGGAGGGGAAGGAAGAGGGAGGGAGAGGAAGAGGGAGAGGAAGAGAAAGAGAGGGAAGACAAAGAGAAAGAGAAGAAAGCGCAGAAAGAAAGAAAAAAGAAAGACATTCAGTCTACTGATCCAAAGTACACTCTCCTCTTTGAAGATTTTGAAGTCATTTGCTACAATCATCGGGCGAGATTTATAAATAAACACTGCAGGATTTCCAAATCAATATTTATTGAATTCCACATAAAACTTTATTTTTACGAATGACTTCTTTCGTAATCAAGACAAATAATACTAGATTAGTTGCTACCTTTATTTTATAAATTGTTTTAATAAACAAATATTGCAGATACGTTCGAGCAAAATAAAATTCAAGTCTTTTCCACATAACCCTGGTAACTGATCCCCTGGTCCAGATACAATTAGTTTAAAAATACTAAAAAAAAATGTTTCTTAAGTTAGTGTATAACAAAAAACTAAACACCGAATGCATGAGTAGAATATCCAATTAAAATTTAAAATGAAGTTAACATATATTTTTACGTAAAGAAAGTAACATTTCTGAAAATGCAAAAAGTAGAAGAGCGGAAAGCTACACATTATAAAAAACAAAACTGTACATATATCGACCAAAAAACATTATCTAATATTATCTGAATATAAAATCAGTCACTAAATAACCAAAAATAAAAATAAAACGAGTCAACTAATAATAAAAAACAAATAATGGTAAATGACAAGGCAATAAAGAAAATTACCTGAGACAACTAAAAACGAGTCTAGTCTATCTCCAAATAAAATTAAAAAAATGAAGACAAAAATTCCCAATAAACAAATACACACACAAAAAAAAACACATATCCTCTCCAATCTAAAAAACAACACCCAATAAACCACACAAATCCCCCCCCCCACAAAAATAAAAAAAAAGATTAAACAGATAAATAAATAAACGATAAAAACAAAATAATGATGATAAAACAAACGGACACCACTATGAACCCTCGACGCCTTTACCATGGAATTCTGACGGTTTTGGGACAGCATCGGGCCTCGCCTCGGAGACAGGACACGGACGGCAGGAGGAGGAGTGCTCTGGCGAAGAATTATCCGCAGCGTAGTCGGTGGTGCTGTCTTGGCCGCCTCCACACTCACATCTGGAGCGACAAAGGGGAAGGGAAAGGGAAGGGGGAAGGGAAGAGGAAGGGGAAGGGAGAGGGGGAAGGGAAGGGAAGGGAAGGGGAAGGGGAAGGAAAGGGGGAATGGGAAAGGGGAATGGGGAAAAGGGAAACAAAAAAAAAAAAAGGGAAGGGAAAGGGAAGGGGAAGGGGAAGGGAAAAAGAGAAAGAGGGAGGGTTTAGTTAGCTTTCGCCACTTGATGAAACAGCGTACGAGGGTGGGGGGGATAGAGGGAGAGAACGGGGGAGAGAAGGGGAGGAGGGTTTGTCAAGATGCTCGCCATCAATGAAACGTATTACAAGGGGAGGAAAGAGCGAGATATGGGGGAGGAGGGATTGGACGATACTCGCCACTTTGTTCGGAATTCTTGGGTTTTATGCTTGATGCGTGGGGGGCGGTAAGGGGTAAGGGGGGGTGAAAACGTTAAGGGTGTGTGTTGGGTGTGTGTGTGTGTGTGTGTGTGTGTGTGTGTGTGGTGTGGTGTGTGTGTGTGTGTGTTTGTCGTGTGTGGGTGTTTTTAGGTGTGGTCGCGAGCGCGCGCGCGCGGTGCCGAGGGTGGCTTCAGAATAATTTCAGAACCACTAATGTTCTTCGGATCCATGCTCAGTAGCTTATTGCATACAAACCTGATTAGGTACATTACTGTTAATGTATGGATTACATTGAGAGAGAGAAAAAGCGAAAATGGAGAGAGAGAGAGAGATTAAAAATTAGGGAGAAGACGATTAAGATGAGAGAGAGAGAGAGAGGAGAGGATGAGAGAGAGAGAGAGAGAGTGAGAGA
>NC_051390.1:10937656-10941383 GCF_015228065.2 Penaeus monodon | reverse complement strand
TTAATATTGGTTGAAATCCTCTGTATGTCAAATGAGCAATCCCAAAAGTTATAATGTCTGACTTAATATTGGTTGTAATATATCTTTATCTATCTATATCTATACACATTGACCTACATGCAGAATAACAGTTATGGAATACCAAAAGAGATTATAATTGTAATTGTAGTGAAGAAAGGTAGCCGATATATATAAAATGACACCAAGTTAATTTAGTATATGAAACATGGAGTGCATACCCCGTAGACTACATCCATGGAAAGTAATTTTAACTTTTTTTTTCTGTCAACAATATCACCTGCGTTTAATAGTCTCAAGTAACAAATACTGTAACTCATCACATGGCTGTCAATATTTATCACTAATATCTCGGGATTTTTCCAAGAAGCTGAAAAAACGAATAAAGGAAGGCAAGATAATATATGTTTTAAGGCGACGAAATTAGCATATATGAAACTGACAACGAGCAAACGCATTAACTCCACTGCATAAGTTAATAAACAGCCAGGCTAGCAAGACAAAAACTTCACCACAGTTAGCTACAACTATCAGAACATGAATTTTACATGATAAACCATTACTACCCTAATGTATAGTTCCACAGAAAATAAATAACGGTAAGAAAATAAAACAAAATGAAATGCGCATCAGTGCTGTCACGTGAGAAACCAACAAACAACTAAGCGGCGCAGATGGTCGGCTAACCCAGCCTAACCGATAACTGGGTTCGAAGAAAAGCACGTTCTTTATCAACTTTCTTCATTTTTCATAGTACTTGCTTGTGTTTATTGGATAGATTTCCTTTTATATTTTTATTTCTGTTACACACAAATTCATGTTTGCATTCTCTAGAAAAACTTGCATTTCAAAATATCTGTACACAATGCAGAGGTAACAAGCATGGGATGCTGCTGTGGTGATATCGATTTAAAAGGCCTCTGAAACCATAACTTCTCAAATGCAGAAGGAACTACAGTCTTTCACAATGCTCTGTTTGCGTGCAAATAAAATCAGTCATTGAAGAGTTGGGAAACAAGAAAATACAGCGAGAAGAGGAGAAAGAGAACAGGAAGCAACCTTCTTTTTTTTACTGAAAACTAAAAGTGGTTCATATCGTTATTCTAGTGTCTAAATGCATCCTTCCACAACCATCTCCCTCTAAAAACACTACGACCTCCAGGTACGTCTAATCACGTGGGTTATTTTCCTGGCAAAGGTGTGTGAGAAAACATCCATGCTGGCAACTTGTATTGGCGCACGCTGATTCGTTAGATCACACACATGGCAAGACACGATTGGTCACTACCTGCTCTCGCGGAGTCTCCTGATTGGTAGGATGAGTATTGGGGGAGGAGCTTACCGCAGGCGTCACGGGCCACCAGGTCTTCGCCGCGCTTCAGGTGGACGTGAAGCTGGAAAAATGAGTACTGGCGCAGAGCTCGGTGGCGCAGCACGGTTGGGTCCTGCACCGAGAGAAAGCGAGGTCAAGGCAAGCAGCACTCAAGAGAGAACACATTACTATATAGTAGATAAAAGGAGCCATGGATTTCTGTTTGACTGGCCACCATTTGCAATTACGGATAAATCAAAACCTGTGCAAACTCAAAGCGATAGTGAAATTAAACCAAGCAGATATCCACAGACATTAATATTTATATAAAAAAAATATTTGAACCTGTCTTCAGTTGGGTTCTTTAGTCCTTTGGTTTGAAAATGTCTATAGGGATGAGTTATAAACTTGCACAAAGAAAACAAATATACAGACAAGTGACCAACTGTAATGCCAAAAGGAAAAGTAACTTCTAAAAAAATATGACACTCAATCCAAATCTTACAGTAAAAAAAATCTGTTTGTTAAAAAGAAGAAAAAAAAAAAAAAACATCGAAAAGACGAAAAAGTCCATAAAAATATTAAAAAATACCGATGACCTTCAAAGAGAGACACAATAATAATAATAATAGTAATAATAATGATAATAACAAGCAGTCAACAGAGTCCCTCCTTGATCCAGCTCAGGGACAGCGCCCCGAACGAAAGGCCTGTTCTGCAGGATGTCGGGAAGGAAGGCCAAAAGACAAAGCACAGGCAAGGACTTACCATGACCACCTCCCACGGCGTGCCTGAATCCCCCAGCACCACGGGGTACAAGACAGGGATAGGCAGCAAGTCACAGATGCCAATCTTGAACACCGGCAATAGGGGAATCTAACGTGAGTAAAATGCATCTATACACCTACATGAGGGTATTGGTTACTTCCCGCTCAGGATGGTGTACAAATCAAGCACAGGCAGGTAAGCAAACACAGGCATGTTCTGAACACGCGGGAAATAACGGTAGCATTGAAATTGATATCAAATTAGTGCACAGCGTTAGGGAAAGTATTAACGTATTTACATATTCATTATGAAAGTTACATATATCACTTGTGTATATGTATATATATATATACATATACATATACATATACATATATATATATATATATATATATATATTATATATATATATATAAAAATAAAAATATATTAAAAATAATAATATAAATATATATAATAATATATATAATAAAAATATATAATATATAATATAATATAAATTTTGAATTTTATATATAAAATAATATTTTAAATATATAAAAATAATATATTTATAAAAGATAATTTTTTTAAATAATAAAATTAAAAAATTAAAATTAATATATATATATATAAAAAAAAATAATAATATATTAATTAAAAAATATAATAATATATATATATATAAAATAAAGAATTTTTAATATAAAAAAAAATATATATATATATAAGAAAAAAATATTAAATTTCCTAATATATATATATATATAATATATAATATATATATTATATGTATATATATAATATATCTATATTAATAATATTATATAATTAATATATATTAAAATTTATTAAATATATTATAATATTAAAATATATAATATAATTATATAATATTATTATAAAACTAATATAAAATTTTTTTTTAATTAATATCCAATTAATTAATATATTTATTATATTTAATATAATATATTTTAATTAATATAAAATTTTTAAATTTTTATTATTTTTTATATTACTATTATAATTAATATTATTATTTTGTATTTTATATAAAAATTATATAAAATAATTAATATATTAATATATATATAATTTAATATAATTAAAAATTATTTATACAAATATTAATAATATATTAAAATAATATTTAAATATATATTAATTTTATATAAATTGTTTATATAATTATATAATATATATTTTTTTTTTTTTTTTTTTTTTTTTTTATTTTTTATTTTATTTTTTTTTTATTTTATTTTTTTTTTTTTTTTTAAAAAAATATTTTTTTTTTTTTTTTTTTTTTTTTTTTTTTTTTTTTTTTTTTTTTTTTTTTTTTTTTTAAATTTTTTTTTTTTTTTTTTTTTTTTTTTAAATTTTTTTTTTTTTTTTTTTTTTTTTTTTTATATTTTTTTTTTTTTTTTATATTTTTTTAAAAATTTTTAAAAATTTTTTTTAAAAAATTTTAAAAATTTTTTTTTTTTTTTTTTATTTTTTATTATAATTTTTTTTTTTTTTTTTTTTTTTTTTTTTTTTTTTTTTTTTTTTATTTAATTAAAAATTTTTTTTAAATTTTATTGCCCCCCAAAAAAACTTCTTTTGCCGCTATTGGCATTTTTCCCTTTTTTTTTTCTTTTTCCCCCCACC
>NC_051390.1:10934653-10937556 GCF_015228065.2 Penaeus monodon | reverse complement strand
TCTTGCCGAAGGAAGGTGGGTGATAGGTGGGTGGTGGGGTGGGGTGGGTGGAGTGACGTCACGAAGAACGGACGTCACGAAGAATATTCTCCGGCTGATGACGTCACCGTGGTCGTAATCTCGCGAGACATTTCTATTTTATATATTTTATTTTTTTTCGCCGTGGATGAAAATTATTAATCATATGAATGAGAGAAGTCCCTTGACGTTCAAAACAACCCCCCCCCCCTCCGAGCGACTTCCGTTGGTCATTTCGCCTGAACATATTGCGTCATCGATCGCCCCGCCCGCCCGCCCGCCCACCCGACCACGTTGAGCAAAGGTCAGGCGAGTAAAGTATTTGATCATTTGCTTTATAACCGGTAGTTTGGGCGGAAATTTATGCGCTGGGGGAGAAAATAGATTGTGCTAAGGGAAGGCTTGACTTTGTGAGGTCACGCATATGCAATGGGATGGACTTGATACGTGGTGTATACATACGTGTGTGTGTGTGTGTGTGTGTGTGTGTGTGTGTGTGTGTGTGTGTGTGTGTGTGTGTGTGTGTGTGTGTGTGTGTGTGTGTGTGTGCATACGTGTGTGTGTGTGTGTGTGTGTGTGTGTGTGTGTGTGTGTGTGTGTGTGTGTGTGTGTGTGTGTGTGTGTGTGTGTGGTGTGTGTGTGTGTGTTACCTTTCAATTGATCAAATTATTTTTTCTTGTTTGTATTTTCTCTCCCTTCCTCCCTCCCCTCCCTCCTTTCCATTCCCTATCTTTCTCGTTTCTCTCTCTCTCCGCCGGCCAGAAGATTCCAGAAAAAAAACAAAACAGAATGGCGGGCCAATTATGATGAGCAACATGATATGAACTTTCTGGAGACTGTAATAGATATTTGAAACCCAAATATGTAATGCTGATTCGTTGGTTAGATTCCCAATGTGTACCATTTTTTTTAAAGAATGTTGCAGTGTATAATTCACCTATTGTTATAAATTACCAGCTACTACAACGGTTTGTATTACACATTCATTTTCAGCACCGTCGTCATCGTCGCCATCATCATCGTCTTTTCGGTCATCCTTTTCGACATATCATCGTCATCATTATTATCGTCATCACCATCATCACCACCATTATCAGCATCGTCTTTTATTATCAATCATCTTCACCATCGCCATCATCGTCACCATCACTACCTTTACCACCCATCATCATCATCGCCTTTTATTATCAATCATCATCATCTTCACCACCATCACCTTCATCATCATCGCCATCATCATCGTCCTCACCATCGCCTCTTATTTTCAATCATCATCTTCCATCTTCACAATTTCGTCTCCTGTCATCTCTCTCCACAGATCTTTAATCCGAGTCATAAACCCGAGGTGATAAGAGCCTCGGCATCCAGTGCTTTAACGAACCCGATTCAACTGCTTCGTTTGGGTTTCGATCCGATTTCGAAACAAACTCTCTTGCGCAGCATCGTGGAAGCCAAACTAATAAAGGAAAAGAGAGAGAGAGAAAAACAAATTCAAAGACCTCTCTAATTACTCATCTTACAGAGCGAATCCCGAGCAATGGTATCCATCAATTGCGTGATTACCTCCCCTTCTAATTATCCAAAAATATTTTCCCGCGTCTCCCATTACAACCGTTTTCTGTTGACGTTCTTGGTGGCGGCGACGCTGTGTTTTGACGGCGAAAGGAAGAGCGACTTTTTTTTTCCTTTTTTTTTTTTTTTTTTTGTATCTTAATTGAGGTGATTTCGCTTTGGAAAGTTCCTTTTAGGCATCGCAAGGGAAAGGCTTTGATCCTCGAGAGTTGAATGGAGGCTAAAAGTAGATCATGATGATTATATATATATATAGAAATTCAATGGCGAGTATTTCAGTGTAATATGAATCGAGACGCGTCTGGTACATTTCCGTAACGCATTAGATGTCGATCACAGTTCCTAAATACACGTGCATGTTTTTTAGGTGTTGTCTAATACGGTAAATGTTTTTTTGTATTTTTATTGAACTATTTAGTATATACATTTTTTTTTTTTTTTTTTTTTGTGTGTGTGTGTGTGTGTGTTTGTTTTATCTGACATTATCTGAAAGTTGAAAAGGCCGATAAGCGGTATCTTTCAAGTTGCGAAATCTGCGTTGAAGATACTGTCACTTGTATTAAATCTTCCCCCAGTCACTCTTTTGTTTATATCGTGCAAATATTACTGTACTTTCGTGATATTTTCTGTTTCTTTCCTCTTGCTACCATTTTTTTCTCTTTTTATAAGTCTCGGTTTGTTTCTTCCTCTTTTCTTCTCCTTCTCTTCTCTTTCACTCTTCCTCCCCGGGTCTTTTACCTTCTTTTATTTTCCTTTTTTTTTCTTCTTCTCCCTCTATCCCTCTCTATTTTCCATTCCCGATTCCCCTTCCCCTTTCTCCATAATTTTTCCTTCATTTTCTCCTCCTCACTTTTCCCTCTCCCTTCACCCTTGCCCCATTCTCACCCTTACTCCTTCCTCCCCTCCTCCATTATCCTCTCTCCCTCACCCTCACTCCTTCCTCCCCTCCCCTCCCTCACCCTCACCCTCACCCTCACCCCTTCCTTCCCTCCTCCCTTATCCCTTATCCCATCCACCCTTATCCCTTCCTCCTTTCCCCTCCCTCACCCATACCCCTCCCTCTCTCTTGTCCCCTCGACCCTGTCACAAGTACACTCTGGGGAAGATTTTCCAGCCCAGAGTAATGGCTGGACACGCGACCGGCAGCCCATAGGGAGCATGTCAGCGCCAAGGAAATGACATGACCGCTGACTCGATACGCGTAGAATGCCCAAGTGCCGCCGATAAGCCTAGGTAAGTGTCTGGGTAAGGGGAGGGAGGGAGAGGGGGAGGGAGAGAGGGAAGGAGGATGAGGATGAGGGGAGAGAGAGAGG
>NC_051390.1:10922153-10927153 GCF_015228065.2 Penaeus monodon | reverse complement strand
CTCATTCTTTTTCTTTCTCTTTCTTTCCATTTCTCTCCATTTCTCTCCATTTCCCTTTCCCCTCCCCCTCCTGCCTCATTCACTCTCACTCTCACTCTCACTGTCTCCCACTTCCACTCTCCCGCTCTCCCCCTTCCTTCTCCCCTACGTTTCTCCCTCCTCCTCTCTGTCCCCCTCTCCTCTCTCATCATTATTATTTTATTTTTATTATATTATATTATTTTATTATATATTATTTATATTTTTCCATATCTCAATTATTTTCTTCTCTTCTCCACTTCCCCACACGTAATATATATATATATATATATATTATTATATTATATATATATATATATATATATATATATATATACTAATATCATATAATTACTATATATATATATATATAATATATATATATATATATATATATATATATATATATATATATATATATATATAATAATATATTGAATATATATGTAATATATATAAATATATATATAATATATAAATATATATAAATATATATTAAATATTATATATTAAAATATATATAAATATGTATATAAATATATATAAAATATATATATAAATATATATATAAATATATAATAGATATATATATATATATAAATATATATATAAAATAGATATATATGATATATAAATATATAAAATAAATATATAATATATATAATATATATATATATATTATATATTTAATAATATATAATATATATATATATTATATAAATAATATATATATAATATTTTATAATTATATAATATATATATATATATTCCTTTTTTTTCTCTTCTAAGTTCCCATTGACCTCTTGCGCTCACACCGTCGCCTGATGACGTCACAGCTCAAGTAATAACTCCGGATTTTGAGTCGGACTTGGTTTACTTGGTCGATCGTCTTCTGTTTTTTTTTTTTTTTTCCCATGCAACTCGAATTTTAGCCTCTATTTTCTCCATTTCTCTTCCATTCGTTCTTTTTCTCTCTTCTTTTCGTATTTGCTCCCTTGGGTATATATTATTTACGTTTTTTTTATTATTATAGAAGGATGAGGATAGTTAACTTTAAGATAAGGAACCCCGTTATAGGGATGGAATAACCTCTTATATGTGAGTGGCTTAGTATTATCTTAAAACGTTTTTTGGAACGATTGTCAGCCGCTCGACAGATGGCTCCTTGACTTGAAAGTGATTGTTATGGCATTGTTTGATTTCCGGTTGTTTACTCTTAGCGGATGTAATTCTGTTTGTAGGTATGATTTACTTGAAGCGAAAACACCTATTGGTATTGTATGTTGTTGTTGGTGTGGTATAATATTTTTTTGGAATACTCGGTAGAAAGTGTTAAGAGAAAACGATGGGTTTGTTAGCCTTGATTATCGTATGGTACCATTCGCCAGCTCTGTTATGTTGTGATTATAGGTGGTTGGCCGGTTAAGGGTGATTTGAGGTGATTCACCCTTATTCGGGTTGACAGTTTCGTTGAAAATATACACTTGCATTTTGCATCAGTGCATAGACACGTACCTATAAACATACATACATGCATACATACATACAGACAGACAGACAGACAGACAGACAGACAGACAGACAGACTCATATGCATATATACATAAATACATTTATGCATGCATGCATGCATGCATTTATGCATACATGCATATATACATATGCACACACACAAACTCACACTCCACACAATCCACACAATCCATCCACACACACACACACACACAAACACACACACACACACACACACACACACACACACACACATACACACACACACACACACACAGATAAATATGCGTATATATATATATATATATATATATATATATATATATATATATATATATATATAATATGCTTGTGTGTGTGTGTGTGTGTGTGTGTGTAAAGGTTCTTCAGGAAGAGGAAGTATGTCATTTGGAATTGCTTGCACGCAGCACTCAGACTCAATAGCAGGATAATGGGAGTTTTTGGCTCTCGAGGGGGAGTTGCATTCATATTAATTTGTTTAGAAGGACTTAAAGAGAAGGAAGCGAAGAGAAAAGAAGAGTAATATTCTATTTTTTCCGTTTGTTTACACTCTCTCTCTCTCTCTCTCTCTCTCTCTCTCTCTCTCTCTCTCTCTCTCTCTCTCTCTCTCTCTCTCTCTCTCTATCTCCCTCTCTCTCTCTCTCTCTCTCTCTCTCTCTCTCTCTCTCATATATATATATATATATATATATATATATATATATATATATATATATATATAATCACTATTTATCTCTCTCTCTATCTATCTCTCTCCCCTCTCCTCCCTCTCCCTCCCTCCTCCCTATTCCGATTTCAATCGTCCTTTTAAATCTAACAAACGTCTGTGTTTCTTGCTTATCACTGAGCCCAGCAACTGTAGCGCCCACCCACCCACCCGCCCATCTTCCCGCCCACCCGCCCATCTGCCCGCCCGCCCACCGGGAAACAGCGGAAGGCGATGTAGGTCTGAAATACCCCTTTAGACCCGTCGCTTTTCCTCGTGATAGCGAGACGTGGTCTTAGAGGCCCTCCCCTCCCTCTCTTTCTCTCTTTCCTCCCCTCTCTATCTCCCTCCTATCCCATCCCTTCTCTCTTCTTGTCTTCATAATGTCTTAAAAGAGAGGTTCGTTAGGTATTTTAATCATCATGTTTAAAGATTTCGCGTCGTCCGCGCGAGACGATTGAAACCCAGAGAATATGAAGCCAAAAGTCCGAAGCCCAGAGTGTCTGAAGCCCGAAGAATCTGAAGCCAAAAGTCCGAAGCCCGAAGAATCTGAAGCTAAAGTCCGAAGCCCGAAGAATCTGAAGCTAAAAGTCCGAAGCCCGAAGAATCTGAAGCTAAAAGTCCGAAGCCCGAAGAATCTGAAGCTAAAAGTCCGAAGCCCAGAGAGTCTGAAGCCCGAAGAATCTGAAGCCAAAAGTCCGAAGCCCGAAGAATCTGAAGCTAAAAGTCCGAAGCCCGAAGAATCTGAAGCTAAAAGTCCGAAGCCCGAAGAATCTGAAGCTAAAAGTCCGAAGCCCGAAGAATCTGAAGCTAAAAGTCCGAAGCCCGAAGAATCTGAAGCTAAAAGTCCGAAGCCCGAAGAATCTGAAGCTAAAAGTCCGAAGCCCGAAGAATCTGAAGCTAAAAGTCCGAAGCCCAGAGAGTCTGAAGCCCACAGTCCTCAGACACCGATGGCGAAATCTGCGCTTCTCGAGCTTCATCTGCCAATCCTTCAAGCTTCGGAGGTTTCGCAATCGCTCCGAATTAAGTTCGAATCCTCGTCCCTCTCCCTCAATCGCACTCCTCCCCTTCTCTCCTTTCTCCCCTTCTTCCCTTTTTTCCCCTCTCCTTTCCCCTTTTTCCTTCCCATCTTCCCCCATCCTCCCCCATCCTCTCCCTCTTCCCCCATCCTCCTACTCCTTCACCTTCACCTTTCGCCTTCCCTCCTCCTCCTTCCGTCTGTCGGTCTGTCCGTCGGTTTGTTTGTCTGTCTGTTCCATCCGTCTATCGGTGTGTCCGTCGGTCTGTTCGGAGGTCTGTCGGTCTGTTTGTCCGGAGGTCTGTTTGACTGTCCGAATGTCTGCCTGTCTATCGATCTGTCTATCTGTCTGTCTGTCGGTCAGCGAAAGGTCACCTAGACATGTCTCTCCAATCTTGGCTTTTTGTCTTGCGTCGGGAGGGGATCGCGGGGGTGGGGGAGGGGGGGGATTCGTGTATTTTGCCTTTCGAGATTTTGATGTTCCTGGTGAATGAATTTAATGCTAATCATGACGGATGATTATTATTCGTAATAAAAATGATAAAGATCATGATATTTGTTACTGATGTTATTATCGTTTTTGTTATTATTTTTTTTAATTTGAATTGTTCTTGTCATTATTATAATTATAATCATTAGTAGTAGAAGTAATTATGTATTTTTATTATTTATATTATATAAAAAAATGCATGTGCAATTATTACAATTATTATCATTATTATTATTGTTATTATTACCGATATTGAAATTGTCACTTGCTTAATCAGAAGTGTGTAAAGGAATCTCATAAAGTGGCTTAGTCGATATGTAAACGGAAGGAGAGACATAAAAACAGGAGAAAATAGTTGGTTATTGACAGAACATGAAAAAAAAAGGAAGATGTCAGAGGGAGACATAGGGTGACATCCACAAGGAGGGACACTATTTGCTAAGAAACTCGACGAATGTGGATATGAAGATCGGCTCGGTGGACGATCGGTGGATGGCGCGATGCCGGCTTAGGTGGAAGAATAGCGGATGTGACGACCAGTTCGGTGGAAGATCTTTTGAGTGGAGAACAGTGGGTGACGGGACGAGCGATTCGGTGGAAGAAAAGTGGATGATGGGAAGATCGATCGAGTGGAATGATAATGGAAATGATGACACCCGAAGTTGAAGAAGAGTGGATATGGCATGTGGAGTGGAAGAACAGTGGATTGTAAGCAAATCGTCCCGGTGGCAGAGCAGTTGAAGCGACAACAGGTTCGGTGGGAAAACAGTGGATCGGCGAGAGGGAGAGGTGAGGGCGGGGACGCGAGGTGGTGGCAGCTGTGGGCAGGGGTGGCAGGCAGCCCCGTGAGCCAGAGACAGTTTGCGCGGTGGCTCCGAGTCGGGCGGTAGTGCCGGTGTGCTCGTGCGGACCCCTTATCATACGCGCGCATGTGTGTGTGTACGTGCATGCGTGTGTGTGGCCGCTTTCGGTTTTTCTAGCACCTGCACACTGCCCTTTACGTTCCCTGGTGCCATACCCATGAAATTGCCTATGGTGAGGGTGGAGTTTGAAATGGTGCCCCCCGCGGTGTCATCTGTGGATTGCGGTAATTGCATTACGGGGGAGATTCGAGGCCCGTGCTTGCGTTTCGGAATGTGCTATTGCTTTACGGAGATTTGTGTGAGAGAAAAGTGCAAGAGACCTCTGAACTTGGTTCATTATCAGATTAAAATAAAGTCCACTGATTGAATCCT
>NC_051390.1:10894653-10919653 GCF_015228065.2 Penaeus monodon | reverse complement strand
AGGAGGAAACGAACATAGAGTAACAAGGTGGAGAGGGAAACGAACATAGAGTAACAAGGTAGAGAGGGAAACGAACAAAGAGTAACAAGGTAGAGAGGGAAACGAACATAGAGTAACAAGGTACCGAGGGAAGGCTGTGTGCATCAAAGTCCCATCAAATATTTATCATTTAGGCCTAAAAGCGTATGTCTTGATGTGGACGAGGAAAGACGCGGCGGGCTGTGGGCGTAGCAGAAGGGCGTGGCAAACTGGCTGGTTTTCCTGTTGTATGGCGGAGTCCATGTTGTTTGCCTTGTTTATATTTGTTTATTTGATTTTGGAGATCGCTACCCGTGTGATTGTTTTTGTTTTTGTTTGTTTGCTCCTGATTTTTTTATTCTTTTTATTTAAGCTGATTTATCCTGTTATCATTTTGAAATTGTTTATCGAGTTACATAAAACGCAGTTACAGACAACAAAGGAAGGTAATTCTGTTAGACACAGAATGTGTTGATTAAAAATAATTAAAAAGAATAAAATAAAAATGCACATGTGTTGTGAATCGTATTTAATGTATTTTTTATTTATTTATTGCTTGTTTATCGATTTACACGAAACAAAAAACAAGAAAATGAAATGTTTCCTTTGTTGTATACTCTTGATTTTATATTAAAGATGTGTTTTCCATTAAATGATAAGCTGCCCGGTCATTGAAACTGATTCGTGTTATATGACGTTTATCATTTATTCTTTGTTATTTTCATTCATTTTTATTTTGTTTTGACGCTTGTCTTTATCTTTTTTCTCCTGCCTTTTCTCTTCTTCTTTCGTCATTTTTTTTTCTTCTATTTTATCTTCTTGATGCCTAAACGTAGGGATGGGATCGAGCTGGAACAGAAAGACTATGTAAGGAAAAATACAAAATACATATTGGAAAGATCATTAAAAACAGAAACTGAAGATGAAATGAAAAAGGACGGAGACGGTAAAAAAAATCAACTTTTTCTTTTCACTGTGTTAATGGTACAGGGTTTTCCAATTAACTGTTTATTCAGTATTGCAATAAGTCTGTCGCAAGCCTTTTCTTTTCTTTTTTCTTCGTTTCTAAGTCTCTTTTTAGTGCAGATCATATATGTGATGATAATGATATTGATGATGATTAAAAATGTAGAGAAATGAATGATAGTGATGGTAAAGCCTATGATTTTAATGTTATCAATATTTATTTTATCATTTTTGCATTTATTCCCTTCCCCTTTTCCTTTCATCTTGTACGAGTTCTCTCTCTCTCTCTCTCTCTCTCTCTCTCTCTCTCTCTCTCTCTCTCTCTCTCTCTCTCTCTCTCTCTCTCTCTCTCTCTCTCTCTCTCTCTCTCGCTCTCTCGCTCTCTCGCTCTCCCTCCTCTTCTTTCTCTATTTCTTCCTCCTCCTCTTCTTTCTTCTCCCTTGTCCCCATTTTTCCTCCTCCCCCTCCCCTTGCACCACTTTTCGCCTCCTCCTCCTCTTCCTCCCTTGCCCCACTTTCTTTCCTCCACCTCCTCTTCCTCCCCCCCCCCCCTTGCCCCTCTTCTCTTCTCCTCCTTCCTCCGCATTCCTCCTCCTCATTCCTCCCTTTTCCATTCTTCCCTTTCTTATTCCAGCTTTTCTCATTCTCGGGGAGAATTTTATTACTTTGTCCTATTTCAACTTCGTTTTCCTTGTCAAAGTAATTCGTTTGCCCGAAGTTCTTTGCTCCAGTTTGGACCGTGCAAGCGCATCAATTTTTTTTCCTTCTTCTTTTTTTTCTTTTCTTTCGTCTCTTTTCGTCTTTTTCCCCTTTTTGGTTATTTGATTTATCTTGTTCTCCTCCTCCTTCTTCTCCTTCTTCTTCTACTTCTTCTACTTCTTCTTCTTCTTCTTCTTCTTCTTCGAGTTGTGATTGTTGATGCTGTTTTGTTTGGTTCTATTGTTGTTGTTATTGTTAATGTTTTTTATCATTGTCTTCATCATCATCATTATCATTATTATCACTACCAATGTTACTATTATTATTTGTAGCGATGTTGATATTGGTATTTTAAAACTATTAATCATATAACACTTCTGTTACTGTTACCTTTACCATTACTTTTACTAGAATTAAAATTATATTTAGAATACTAATAATTTTGATGATGATGATGATGAAAATAATAACGTTTGTTTTTGTTGTGGTTATTATTATTATTATTATTATTATTATTATTATTATTATTATTATTATTATTATTATCGTTGTTATTATTATTATTATTATTATTATTATTATTATTATTACTATCGTTATTATTATTATTATTATTATTATTATTATTATTATTATTATTATTATAAATCGTATGAATTGCTTTACGTGTTTAAATAAATTCATCCTCAACTGAACAGAAGGATTTAGGACAGGATAATACAATTTCCATAATACAGCTGTAAATTCTACACTTTAAAAAAAATGTACTTCTTGTGAGGATCAAAGAACGTGCTTTTAAAGAAACGAGAAAAATTCGAGCATCAACCCAAGTACGTTTTAAACTTCTGATGATGATAGTTTACAAGAACAACTTTGGAGTCGCACGCACACACACGCAAGCACGTATACACAACGAGTCTTTGGAAAAGTTGTTGTTATAAATCGTTTTCTTTATTTATTTAATTTGTTTAGGAGAATGCTTTAAATATAGAGCATTGCAACCGTTGAAACTGTTGATCTGCCTGAAATGCAATGATGAAGTTGGTAATCGTACCGAGAGTGAAAATGACGATGATAAGAATAACGAAGAGTTTATATTATTATTATTATTATTATTATTATTATTATTATTATTATTATACAGTCGTGGCGCAGTAACATTGATGATGAAAACGATGATGATCACTTTAATAATCATAACAATACACAACTTATTTTCTTTCTTGTCATACTTCGCAAAAGCGTGAATAACAGGCAACACCTAAAAAGATGATGATCTCGTGTTGTTCATAAATTTACTCATAACGCCGTTTCCCTTCATCTAAGTTAGGCTGTTGCAAGTTGTCTTTTCCCCTCAGTGCAGGCTGTTGCAGGTTGTCTTTTCCCCTCAGTGCAGGCTGTTGCAGGTTGTCTTTTCCCCTCAGTGCAGGCTGTTGCAGGTTGTCTTTTCCCCTCAGTGCAGGCTGCACGACCGTCTCTATGCAGGTTCATTGACAGTCACTGCTGCTCTGGGTTGTACTTTATATTTATATTTTAGTGGCAGCGTGTTTGGTCGTAGGGAATGTGTGTGCGCGTGGGAGTGTGTGGGTTTGGGGATGTGGTTGTAGGTGTGTGCGTGTGCGTGTGCGTTTGTGTCTGTGTGTGAGTGTGTGCGTGTGTGTGTGTTTGTGTGTGTAGTGTAGGCTTGTCTGTGCGCGTGCGTGCGTGTATGTGTGTTTGTTTGTTTCACCCACCGTATAGAATAAAAAATTAACAAGTACCAAAGCTGTACCTTTTCACCTAAGTCTCATTATCCTTCTGTTGCTAAGCGAATAAACTATATTTTGAGAAAAAAGTCAATAGAAACTTTGACCTTTGCAAACAGACGAACGATCGCGTGAGAATCCAAACTGCAGGTGGTTATCGGGAGAGAGAGAGAGAGAGAGAGAGAGAGAGAGAGAGAGAGAGAGAGAGAGAAGAGAGAGAGAGAGAGAGAGAGAGAGAGAGATGGTCTGTGCCTGCAGGAAGAAAACTCAGAGGAAAAATGCAAATATGGTGGTCTATAACTCACGAGTGTTCTGCTGGGCATTCGCGGGGGGGGGGGGGGGGGGGGCGTCGACGGAAGGTCAGGGAGGGAGCGGGAAATGTGGGAGATGTTTTTTTTTTTTCCTTCTATGTCTTTTTCTTTTTTCTTTTTCTTTCTATTATTTTTCTTTTTTCTTTTTCTTTCTATTCTTTTTCTTTTCTTTTCTTGATTTTCTTTTTTTCTTGATTTTCTTTTTCTTGATTTTTCTTCTGTCTATACTTGATTTGTCATGTTTCTTGTAGTAGATATTTACTGATCCAGATTTGGGGCACGCACACGTACTCACACACACACACACACACACACATACACATGCCATTAAAAAATATCTTGAGTCCGAGAATGGGCGGCGGTAGCTCGTTATTTCAGTTGATTCCATATTTCTTGTAGTAATTCAGAAATGTTGCCTTTTCTTGCCATGTTCTCTTCTCTTTCTCTTTCTCTTTCTCTTTCTCTTATTCTGTCTTTGTTTCTCTCTGTCTCTGTCTCTCCTTCCTTCCTTCCTTCCTTCCTTGATTCCTCCCCCCTCCCCCCCCCCTCCTCTCTCTCTCTCTCTCTCTCTCTCTCTCTCTCTCTCTCTCTCTCTCTCTCTCTCTCTCTCTCTCTCTCTCTCTCTCTCTCTCTCCTCTCCCTCTCTCTCTCCCTCTCCCTCTCCCCCTCCCTCCCTCTCCCTATCTCTATATCTATCTCTATCTCTCTCCCTCTCCCTCTCTCTCTCTCTCGCATTCATTTTCATATCCCACGATAGTTCTAGAATTTTCCTAAACATATTAAATCGAGTTTCAAAGTAATATCTTTTCCAATGTCGGTATTACTTCGGATATACAGAAGCTTAGCGTCCAGATATCAACTAAATTGATATACAAAGATCTGTGTAATTTCCGAGTGCCACTGTCGGAAATACGCTCGTTTGCCCTTCAATGACTTCACTCTGAGGTAGGTAAAGAAAACGGGAGTAGGTAGATGTCGGAGAGTCGTATTTGAGTGGAAATACCTGGTTTGGATTTAGAGAGCCATGTGAGGGTGATAAGCTGAGGGTAAGAGGGAGAGAGAGAGGAAAGAGAGAGAGGGGGCGAGGGAGAAAGAGAGGAGGAGGAAAGAGGAAAGAGAGGAGGAAGTGGTGGGAATACATGTGTCGATTTCATCAACGTCTGTGTATCCAGTGACGAATTTGATTTGCTTTTACTTTGATTTCGTTCTTACTTTTTCTTTCTTTTCGTTTTCGTTATTATTCGTCTGCTTTATTTTATTTATTTATTTATTTATTTGTTTGTTTTTTTTTCGTTTTTTTTTCGTTTATTGCTAAATACTCGACTCCCTCTCTCTCTCCCTTCCTTCCTCTTTAGTTTTTCTCCTTTTCTCTCTCCTACTCTTCCTCCCTTCTTCTTTCCCTCCCCCTCTTACTCTTCCTCCTTTCCTCCTTTTCCCTTTTACTCCCTCTTCCCTCCCCCTCCTACCACTCCCTCCAACCCTTCCTTCATCCCTTCCTTCATTCCTACTTTCCTTCCTTCATTCCTTCCTTCCACCTTGCTTAACCTCACTTCGTACCCTAATCTCTCTCTCTCTCTCTCTCGCTCTCTCTCCCTCCCACCTGCGTGCACTGGGAAATAACACAGGTGAAGTAAGGGAAGGTGTTTTAATAATTTCCATCGATCTTCCAAATGGTCTTCGTGGTTTCCTTGCCTCCAGGGATGGTTGGTTTATCTTGTGTTAAATGGGAGGGGAAGTTTATTCTATATCTGATGTTTTAGTAGTCGTAGCAGTAGTAGTAATAACGATAGTAGTATTAAGGACAGTAGCAGTAGTAGTAGTAATAGTAATAATAATAGTAGTAATTTTAATAATAGTAGTAGTAGTAGTAATAATAGTAGTAGTAGTAATAGTAGTAATAGTAGTAGTAGTAATAGTAGTAGTAGTAGTATTTGTTGTTGTTGTGTTGCCACCCTTATCATCATTATGTCGATAATGATATTGTCATTCGTGTTACCTTGATCACTTCCTCATCATCTGAGATAGAGTCCTCACTGGAGGCTGAAGGACCCTCTATTAATCTTGCGGGCGATTAGGGGAACTTGGCTCCGTTATGACCCTGTTGAATGTGCTCGTCCTGAGTGGGTCCTGCGCGTCCTTGGGAATCGGTGGGGGACGCGAGATCCACCTCAAAGGCAGAGAGGGACGGCGAGATGCGTGTACAGAGAGGTAGGGAAGACCCAGCTCGGGTCAAGGGGATGGGTTGCGGCCTAGGACCTAGGATGACCTCTCTACCGGTGGCGGCGCTATGTTTGACTGGCGATGTAGGATCAGGGGGGTGAAACTGGGAGGACGTTGGCATCTTGTAACTATACTGGGATGACTTTTGAGTATACTTTCAGTTGTCAAGCGAATAACTATTTTTGAGATGAATTGGTAATGATACGAATTGTGATAATAACAAGCTGATTGAGATTTATAGAGATGTATAAAGTGTATTTTTAGGTAAGTCTGATAAAGATCAAAGTGTTAAGTAACGTATAATAGCATTTATGTAGATAAGATAGTGGATATCAGAGGGATAGCGTCCTATGTAACAAACTTCCTGTTGAATCTTGGCCCCAAGATAAAGTTCTTCGCATTAGCGAAAGAACCTCTAAAAACTACCGAAGTAATTAGACTTTAAACGTGACGAAGAGATCAGTAGACACAAAACAAACACAATAAAAAATCGATGGAAAATGAGGTTACGAAGTTCGCGGATGTAAAATTGCGCGTCGTTCTTTGTTATCACTACCTTTTATCACCTATTCCTCGTACCATTTATTCCTTTTATTCCTCCTGTTTCGACTGCTGTTGCTCTCTTTTCGCCGGTGACAGCTCTAATAACCAGGGATAGGATCAGCAGCGATTTGTCGATAGCCTAATTACGGGAGTCGGGTATTAAACAGGAAAATTTTCTTTTTCTGTTTGATCCCATTTTGTGTCTGTCAAATACATGAAGGCATCGAACAAAAGAGGAAGAGAGAGGGAGGGAGGGAGGGAGGGAGAGAGGAGAGAAAGAGAAAGAGTGAGAGTGAGAGAGAGGGAGAAGGAGAAGGGAGACAAGAGGGGGAAAGGGAGAGAGAAGAGAGGGGGAGACAGAGAGAGAGGGAGGGAGGGGAGAAGTAATTTCATGGTAGTGTGTTGATTTCTTTGTTGTTTTTGTTTGTAATTGTTTTTTGTTCCTTGTGATTTATTGTTTATCTTTGAGGTGTTTGTGATCTCTCATTTTTCGTGTGATTTGTTTGACCAGTCTTTCATTTATTTACGGTTTACTATTTATTCTGGGGTTATGTTTATGTTCATTGGTCTCATAATCGTTATGGTCAAGATGAACGATAATGGGAACGACTGTATCTTATTCATTTATGCACACGCATATTTACATATATTTACAAACACACACACACACACACACACACACACACACACACACACACACACACACACACACACACACACACACACACACACACACACACACAAACGAACATCACACCACTAACAACCACACAACACAGACGACATCACACAATCCAATTACTATAACGAACATCAACGAAGATTTAAATGATTGATTAACAGGATTATATTAAACAAATCGGCGAGTTTTTTATTGAGGATATTGGTGTGTGTTTTTTAGCAAACGTAGGCACATATTGATAGCTGGATTTGGAGGCAGTAGATGGTGCTGCGTTGTATTATTGTATCGTAATGTCGTTGTATTGTGGTGTTGTATTTGTGATAGGGGCGGAGTGATACGTTTTTTGTTGTTATTGTTGTTTTATCTATGGTGGCTTTGTGTAAGATCGTGTTTATTATTGTAATGGTAATTATGTTGTTTATTCACATCGTTACTCGAGGCTGATGACCGCTACTTGCAATTTGCTCGACATGATTTTCACACTATAGTTGATATTGTTATTGTCGTTAGCATTATCGATTTAATCGTCTTTTCAGTGATTATTATTATTACAAATAATACTGTCGTTACTATATTGATTCCCTTAATTGTTTTTGTCATTTTTTTTTTCTATCAATTACCATAACTTTCACTATTTCCATTATTACGGCCGTGATCAAAACTGCTGCATGGTTTGGAGAAAAATGAGGTAGACTGATTTGACACTGATTTCCTGACATACTTGACTTGACTTGACTTGGTGCAGACATAACTGGCTTGGCTGACTGACTTGTCTTGACTACCTGACTGACTTTACTTGACTTACTGACTAACTTGAATGAATTACTGACTTGACTGACTTGACTGACGGAGGAGGATCGGGAAACGTAGCGCCGTTATAATGAAAACTTGGGGCCAAAGCCTCCGGAAGTTGTAAGTTCGGGTAAACACGGCGTCAAGTTATGATTCAGATTTGATTATTCCGTCTGTTGGTGTAGGTGAGGTTCCCGTCTGTCTGTCTGATTATTGTTGTTATTATTTTACATCATTTTAGCGATCCTTATCTGCTGTTGTCTTCTTATTGTTATTGTAATTATTTGTTTATCATTATTATTGTTATTATTATTATTTTCCATTTGAAACCTGGCTTTTTTCTTTTCTTGTTCTACTTTGTCTTTTTCGTCTCCCTAACGATCCTGTTCGAATTTATTGTTATCGCTCATCTCGTTCTCTTTTCGTTCTATGTGACTTGTAAACATTCGTTCTCCCTGCCACACCTTCGAGCCAGATGTGGGTCCCCTAATTGGGGTAACCGGCAACCGCTCCTGTTGATGCAGGTGGTGTGAGAGCCTCGGCCTATTTTGTCCCTTGTGTGTCTGTCTTTAGAAGTTGTTTTTGTCCATTATGCGAGCACATTTTCGACTCTACCGACGCTCGATGGTTTACCTCGTTTTCCGCCGGTGAGTTGCGCAATACAGGTGCCAGTTTCGTAATTATATATATATCTATTTTTTTCTCTCTCTCAGCGTCAATAATTTTGTAATTGGTAATATGATGCTGGTGTCGTTAGTAACATTTTTCCCTTCAATTTCTTTGCGAGAAGAAACCGATGTTTATAAGGTGTCAACTCTCCTGCTTTTATAATCAGCTTTTTCGTTAATTTATTTTACTTTCTGAATTTAATTACACAAAAAAATCAGGTGAGGAAAGGGTGACCAAATTTGAACTTAATTGGCAGCACCGCCATTGAGCGAGCGTTGACCCGAGAGCAGTGTCATTAACTAAACATGTGTTAATAATTTCAGTTTTCCTCCTTCAGATAAAAGCATAAATTCATTTAGATATTCGCCATTCACTAACGTTATCACATATTAACCATGGATATGCGTACTGATTTATCGAAGTTCAAATGTCATCTGTTCCGATTGCAAAATTACGTTAAAACACAACGTCCCATTCTTATCCTCGACATGAGCAGAGCATCATCATTAAACTCATCTGCAAAGGGACATAAAAGCGAGGCAAGCATCCCCCCCCCACACACACTGGCTGTCTCATTTCCACTTGTTGCCTTCCAATGTTAGACATCATTTTTTGTCGCTGTCTTCCTCTCTTTTTCCCTTGTTTTAAATCTTACTTTTTCCCTTTTTTTTCAATTTCTCTCTCTGTCTCTCTCTCTCTCTCTCTCTCTCTCTCTCTCTCTCTCTCTCTCTCTCTCTCTCTCTCTCTCTCTCTCTAATCTTACCCATTACTTACTCTGTTGCACAAAAACTGCATCCTATCGATCAAATAGTACTGTTCACAGATTAGCGCTTGTTGATTATATTAACTTTATTATAGACACTGGTCTTGTCTTTGACATGATTAGTGATATAAAAGGGTTTTTACCGCCAAATGATATTTTTATATAGTGATAATAGCACAGCCCATCAGGCATGTAAATAACAAAAATCTTTGAGTAATAGCCCTACACGAATAGAACCAGCCAGTTGATAGTACTTTGTATCTTACCCTGGCTTTTTGCAGGGCATGTACACTGTTCTGTAAATAAATGTTATCAAATCAAATCAATCTCTCTCTCAGACACATACACACACACACACACACACACACACACACACACACAGCAGACTACACCCACACACACACACAACACACCACACACAGTATTAGTAGTAGTAGCAAACAAAGTTTATATACGTATTTATATAGACCTTGGTACTAGACACATAGATATGCTTACTAATACAAACTACAATTTACTGCACCTGTAAGCAGTTCCCCTTGGCTTGTGATTCATTAAAATGTTTATTTCCTCCTATTATGCAAGAGGCTTTATCCTCTCCTTTAGGCAAGGGGTTCTCCAACAGACCGTGTAATGAGAACTGGCTAATTCCGTGTTCTTGCTTGATCCCGGCTTTTCCCTTTGAGAGGACCTACGCCTCGCGTGTTGTGCAGCTCTGATGTGCGACTGGAAATGGGGAGGTCTCCCGGGCACTGACGTTTTTGAAGGGTTCTTTTGAGTGGGTGGGTGTTATGGGGGGGTCTGTGTATGTCTTTTTTTTTGTCTCTCTCTCTTTCCTCTTCTCTCTCTCTCTCTCGTCTCTCTCTCTCCCTCTCTCTCTCTCTCTCTCTCTCTCTCTCTCTCTCTCTCTCTCTCTCTCTCTCTCTCTCTCTCTCTCTCTCTCCTCTCTCTCACTCTCTCTCTCTCTCTCTCTCTCTCTCTCTCTCTCTCTCTCACACACACACCTCGCTCAACCTCCCTTTCCTTCTCCTTTTTCCTCTCCCTCCCTCCCTCCTTCTTTCCTTCCCTCCTCCTCCTCTTTCTCCCTTTCTCCATGAACTTAAAATAACTCTCTTTCTACACACTGGAGTAAAGTGAAATGTCCCCACTCACCTGTTTTCGCCCCGCACTTAAAAGTAGGTCGTAAGTGAAACCAGTGCATAAGTGCGATATCTCACACATCTTGCTTCTGAATGTGCTCTGCCTCGATGCCTTAAAAGCGGTAATTTTCAAACGGAATTTCATAGCGGGGGCTGGGGGGGGGGGCGGGGTTGCCAAAATGCAGATGGGACTTGGCTCTGTTACGAGTCGTTAAACTTGGTAATTTTTTGCAGAGACGAGAGATGTAAAGAAACGGGAGATGTCGAAGGCTTCGTTATGCTACCGAAGGCTCCGGTGTTCGTTATACTAGGGTTAGGAGCGGGGGGTGGGGTGGGGGGTCGTGGAGGGTCGTTTTTCGTTGGCGTGTTTGTCAAAATGCTTCGTTGTTATCGTGTTCGTTGCGTTTGTATGTTTGTTTTCTGTTTTTTTTTTATCTTTTTTTTTTCTTTTCTTTTTTTACTTTCTTTGTCTTGAGTCAGCTCAGTTTATGTCGAGGCTTCTTTGTTTGTTTATTGTGTTTCTTTTTTTCCGAATAAATTTCGTTTCTTCCGAAGCATTTTGAGTCACCTTTATTTTCGCTTTTGCCTTCGATACAATTGTCAATTACATTATCCCTCTCTATTATTCCTCTCTACGTCTCTTCCCCCCCTTTCTCTCTCTCTCTCTCTCTTTCTCTATTTCTCTCTCTCCATTTCTCTCTATCCCTTCCTCTCTCCTCCCTCCCTTCCTTTCTTCCCTCCCTCCTTCCTCCTCCCTCCCTCCCTCCCTCCCTCCCTCCCTCCCTCCCTCCCTCCCTGCCTCCTTCCCTCCTCCCTTTTTTACAGTAGAAAACGCACGTGTACACTGGAGAATGTTGTTTCCCAAACGAGAGGAGAGGAGGAATGAAAGGAGATTCTTAGAGCGACCAATTTTTTTAAAGAAAAAAGGAAAAAGAAAGAAAAAAAAAAATGCGGTTCCAGCTGGCCATGAAATCTAGAGAGTTGAGCACCGGAGTTTGCCAATACTGGTCTGCTTCCCGTTCTCTTTGTCTCTCTCTTTTCTGCTCTCTCTCTTTCTTCTCATCTCCCCTCTCCCCTCTCCTTCTCTTATCCTCTCTTCTCCCCTCCCCTCCCCTCTCCCCTCTCCCACTCTCTTTTCTCTCCCCCCTGTTCCCTTCCTCTCCTCCTCCTCCTCCTCCTCCACCACCTCCTCATCCTCCCCTCCTCCTCCTCCTCCTTTCCTCTCTCCTCTCTCCGCTCTTGACTCTCCTCGCTGTCGTCTCCTATCTTTCCATCTATCTCTTCCTCTATTCTATATCTTCCCCCCCTCTTCTCTCTTTTCTCCTTTCTCCTCTCTCTTTTCTTCTCTCATCTTTTCTCTTTCCTCTCTCTTTTCACTCTCGCAAATGCAGTTTTAATGAGGGAGACAAAATGATAAAAATCCACAAGAGAGAGAACGCGAAAAGAAAAAAATACGCTAAATGAAATAAACCAGAAAAATAAACCTGGAAGCCCTTTAGTTACGTTTCGGGCGAGGGGACACACGGGGGTCCCTACGCATGGCGAGATTATTCCTAGCAAGTCACAAGGAAGAGAAATAAACGCAGTGTTGAGCGTGCAAAAGTGTAGGCAGAAATATTGCAGAGATGTTAAGTGACTGGTTCTCGGGAAGTGTGGAGTCTTCTGATAGGATTTACGCGCAAAGGGATGGCAATGATTCTCAAGGACCTTTCAGAGGCTCAAAGGAAGAGGGTGTGTGGTAATTCTTTTTTGTGCTACGTGGGGGAGTTGATTTTTATATCCGTAGGTCGATTTCTCTCTCTTTCTTTCTTATTTTTTCTCTGTCTTTCTCTCTCTCTCTCTCTCTCTCTCTCTCTCTCTCTCTCTCTCTCTCTCTCTCTTCTCTCTCTCTCTCTCTCTCTCTCTCTCTCTCTCTCTCTCTCTCTCTCTCTCTCTCTCTCTCTCTCTCTCTCTCTCTCTCTCTCTCTATGGTGTGTTCATAAGCACAATTTGTGTAAGCCATTAGACAATAGACCACGAGGCTCTTCAGTCGAGTTAAGAACCAACGACTCAGCGAAGGCTTAGATGACGATTTTATCTGACCTCGTCTGACCTCTCAGTTCGTGCCCAGTTCTCTCTCTCTTTCTTTCTCTTTCTCTCTCTTTTCTCTTTCATTTTCTCTCTCTTTCACTTTCCCTCTCTTTCTCTCTCTCTCTTTCTCTTTCATTTTCTCTCTTTCATTTTCTCTCTTTCTCTCTCTCTTTCTCTCTCTCTCTTTCTCTCTCTCTTTCTCTCTCATCCTCATCCTCCATCCTCCCCTCGACCTCCTCCTCCTTCCTCCTCCTCCTCTTCCCACCTCCTCCTCCTCCTCCTCCTCTTCCTCCCCCTCGTCTTCCTTTGCTCCTTCTGAGGTCGTGGTGTCTCTGCTCTCAATTAGGGTTGGATCCTTTTGTTTTGTTCCTCGAATCTGAGTCTTAAGACATTTATATATTTTTTTTCTGCGGCCCAAGTCCCTCCTCGTTTCATTTGTGTGCAGAAGAAATGAGTGAATTATGGAAATGGAGCGAAATTTGGTGGGAAGTGGAGGAAATTGAAACGGTATGATTAGAGCGGAAAGTTTTCATGTGTAGAATTGAAGGAGAGAGAAATTGACTGACTGGCTGGCTGACTGACTGACTGACTGGCTGACCGACTGATTGACTAGCTGACTGACTGACTAACTGACTAGCTGACTGACCGACCGACTGACTAGCTGACTGACCGACCGACTGACTAGCTGACTGACCGACCGACTGATAGACTGAGTGATTGACTGACAGAACGAATGACTGACTGACTGATTGACTGACCGACTGAGTGTGTGTATATTTTGGTCTATATTTTTCAGCATAGCAACATCCAAAAATTATAATGATAATAGACAAGAGAGAGAGAGAAAAAAGACAACTTTCGCAAAGGTAATTCTCTTTATACCGTCGTTATTGTAAATCCCCCTTTCCCTCTCCCCCCCCCCCCCATATCCCCATCGTAACTTAAACTCCCCACCACAACCCCCACTTCCCCTCTCCTCTCGCCCCCTACTTCCTACCCCTATATCATCACGTCTTATCTTCCTTTCTCACCCCCCCCCAACCCCCACCTCTCTTCTCCCTAGCACTTCACTCTTCCCCAACTTCCGAATTCTCCTTCCCCAATCTTCGCCTCCATGTTCTCTAACATTCGCCCACCCCCTTCCCTCCCTTCCCCTGCCTCCACTTCCTCCAACATTTGCCTCCCCCCCCCGCCTCCATTTTCTCCAACATTCGCCCGCCTCCGCTTTCCCCAACCCTCCCTCCGCTTTCTCCAACATTCTCCCCCCTTCCCCCCCGCCTCCGCCTTCTCCAACATTCACCCCTTCCCCTTCCCCACCCCGCCTCCGCTTTCTCCAACATTCACTTCCCCTCCACACTTCCCTTAAGAACCCCCACCTCTGCTCTAACCCCCAACCTCATTTCCCAACCCATGCCTCCCCTCATAAACCTCCTACCTCCTGCCCCCCTCACCATTTCCCCACCATCCCCTCCCCTACCCCTCAACCCCACCAACCTTCCCCCCACCATCCCTTCCCCTACCCCATAACCCCCCCCCTCATCCTTCCCCCACCCCCTACACCTCAACAACCCCCCCGCAACCTCCCACCCCCCCTCAACCCCTCCACCACCATCCCCCCCCCCCCCCTCCCCTACCCCCAGGGAAGGACGGCGGTAGAATCCGCCTTGTTTTTCGTCTCGATTTATATGCATAAAGCATTTAGGTCGAAGGATGTTTGTTTACGTCGGAAGAGCTGTCAATGGAAAGGGCGTTTTAGCCTTTGTTTCTTAGGAGGGGGGGGGGTGATAGGGGGGGGAGACATGGTGGTTAGATACGGGGGTGGGGGGTGAGGGTTTTGAGAGGGGAAGGTGGGGGAGAGAGAGGGGGGAAAGGGAGAAATAGAGAAAGAGGGACAGGGACTGTGAGACCGAAAGGAGGAGGATAGGTCGTTAGAAAGGCGTGTATGTTTTTGCAGTTCGTACACGTGATATTGCAAAGGTTAGGTAAAAGGACTGCGTGCACTCTTTCGCTTCAGTGTTGTAGCTCCCCCGTGTTAGTCGGTTGCACGTGTTTAGCTAATGTTATGCATGAGTTCGCCCGCTAGTTTCGAAAATGTGACCGCGTTAGACATTTTGACCGAAGGGCCCTGTCGCTTTAATTGCGACAGTGCTTTCGAGCGTGGACAGTCGCGCAAATTACTGCTGCGGTTTCGGACAGTTCATTAGTGAAGTCCTGTCGCAAGTTTCGGACGGTTTCTTTTTCCACGAGACGATGTTCGAATTTACGGCTCGTTTCGGACTTCTTAGTTATCGTACCTTTCGTCTTCTTCTTTTCTGACTTATTCAGTTCTTCTTCTTTCCTTCTTCTTCTTCTTCTTCTTTCTTCTTCTTCTTCTTTCTTCTTCTTCTTCTTCTTCTTTTTAAGGGAGGAGCATTTTATTACGAAAGAAGGAAGCGCGAAGCGAAATAGAAGGATCTTTGTACAGGATCAGTGGCAGAGATCAATACCCTTTGTATGCTAATTATTTAATCGTTCGACTAATCCAAACAACGCGACATTTGATCACTTCTAGGAATTTAAAACAAGATAAAAATGATGAGTAATGATAAAAAGAGGAAAAAAAAATTCACCATAGAGAGTGTTTAATCTGGTTACAACTTGTGAACAGAATTAATCGAGATGTTCATAAAGTGCTCAATATGTAAATTTGTTGTGAATATTCTTTGATGATGTGTTGATGCTCTTGTCATGGGATTATTTTTATGTATGCAGTTTATATTCATAGAGAGAGAGGGGAGAGGAATGAGGAAGAGAGGGAATGAGACATTTTTTTTTGTTTCTCATTTTGCCTTGTATTATTATTCCTCCTCTTCCCTTTCTCCCTTTCTCCCTTTCTCCCCTTCTTTGCCTCCCTTTCTTCCTCTCCTTGCCTCCCTTCTTCCTCTCCTTGCCTCCCTTTCTTCCTCTCCTTGCCTCCCTTTCATTCCCATCTTCTCCGCCATCCGCAAGCGCCTCCTCCTCTTCTCCCTTTTCTTCCTTTCTTCGCCTTCCTTTCTTCCCATGTCCTCCGCCCTTCCTCAAGCGCCTCCTCCTCTCCTCCCTTTCTTCCTCTTTTTGCCCTCCTCTTCCTCTCCTTATCTCCTCTTCTCCCTCTCCTCGCCTCCTTTTCACCACTGTTCTCCGCCTCCTCCTCTTCTCCCTCTTCTTTCTCTCCTCTTCTTCCTCTCCTCTCCTCCGCACGCCATCTGCCCTGCTTGTGCGTGTGAGCGGGGACTCCATCTCGAGAAGAAACAATTAAACCCTTCCCTTCCATCTCTATTATTGCCTCCCTGGCCTCTTTCTTTCTCTTTTCTTCTGTTTTCTTCCATGTTTCGTTCGTGTCTGTTTCCTTTCTTTTTTATTTCAAAATTTCCCTATTTAGTAACTTCTGCAATCCTTCGTTCTCTCGACTCTCCTTCCTTCAGTTTTTTTTCCCATTTCTCGTGCCTCCTTCCTCTCCCCAGTTTTATTTCTTCTCTCTATTCCTTTATATTCAGCCCTTTTCCTTCTCCCCTTCTACCCCGTTTCCCATTGCCCCCCCCCCACTCCCCATCACCCTTCTCTCCCCTACCATCCCCTCCCCCTCCTCACTCTTCTGCCCAACTCTGCTCCTCCCTCTCCCCCGCTACCTCACCTCCCCCTCCTCCACTCCCTCCTCCACTCCCTCCTCCACTCCCTCCTCCACTCCCTCCTCTCCCCCGCCCCATCGCCCTTCCCCCTTTTCCTTCCCCCCCACCCACCTATTTCCCTATTGCAACCCCCTCTTCCTCCTCTTCCTCCTCCTCCTCCTCCTCCACCCTTCTGCCTCCTCCTCTTCCTCCTCCTCCTCCTCCTCCTCTACCCCTCTTCCTCCTCCTCCTCCTCCTCCTCCCTCACATGCGGGTATGTCTTTCTTCCTAGAAATTGACACGGGAGAGTTTTAGGAACAGGTCGGAAAGTTCGTTTCGCAACTCTCACTCTATACATTTCGCCGATTTCCTGGTTAATGGCGATCTTATCATCTTGATATTATTTCTGTATCGTTATTGCTATCATTTCCATCATTGTCGCGTTTATAGTTTTTTTTATTGTTGTTGCTGTTATTATTACCATGTTCATCTTTATTTTCATCAACGTCTCTATTTCGTAGTAGCTATCTTCACTGTCATCGCCATCACGCCCATCACCACCGTTCACCACCATCTTCATCACTACCACCACCACTACCACCACCACCACATCATCACCACCACCACATCACCACCACCACCCCCACATCACCACTCCCACCACCGTCATAACTCCAACATCCACTCTTTTTTTTTTAAACACAAGGAACATCTGATAAGAATTAAATCATATTTGTCACGTCGTTCTTATCCCTCCTCTAAACTGCATTGGGTTCCGCCTTTTTGCCAAAATCCACGAATTTCCACTGTTTATAAGATCTCAGACGAACGATTTTGTGAGGCCAGTCTGATTTTCGGTGTGATTTGCAGACGAAGAATAATTTTTATTGGTATTCATCTTTAATACATGTTGTTGTTGTTGTTATTATTATTATTATTGTTGTTGTTGTTGTTGTTGTTGTTGTTATTATTATTAGTGGTAGTAGTGATAGTAGTATTAGCAGTAGCAGTATTGTTTTAGGAGTATACGATGATACTCAATAAGTAAATAAAGTTATCATGACTTCGTCCACAGGTTTGTCCACACTGATTTTTTTATGGAAAAAACAAAATTGTTATGGTTATTATTATTATTATTATTATTATTATTATTATTATTATTATCATTATTATTATTGTTATTATTATTATTATTATTATTATTATTATTATTATTATTATTATTAGTTACTGGCTCCTTCCAATAAAGAATTCATTCTCTCTCTCTCTCTCTCTCTCTCTCTCACTCTCTCTCTTTCTCAGTTTTCTTTCACATTATCCCATTATTTCTTTCTTTTTCTCGTTTTCTCATTCTTTCATTTTTTCTCTCTTTTTGCTATTCATTCTTTTTCTTTTCTTGTTTTTTTTTCTTTCTCTCTTTCTCACTCTCTTCGAATTCTTTCTTTCGCCCTCGTTCTTCCAGACAACACACATCCTTTTCCAGCATCCCACTGCCTCTTTCGTAATTCACGCTATGGATGTCTCTTAGCACGAGCATTCATTTCACGGTTCTTTCTCATCTCCTTCCCTCCCCTCTTTCTCCAGGATGTTTCCCCCTCTCCCTCCCTTCTCTCGCTTTCTCTCCTCTCTCCCTCCCTTCTCTCGCTTTCTCTCCTCTCTCCCTCCCTTCTCTCGCTTTCTCTCCTCTCTCCCTCCCTTCTCTCGCTTTCTCTCCTCTCTCCCTCCCTTCTCTCGCTTTCTCTCCTCTCTCCCTCCCTCCCTCTCTCTCTCTCTCTCTCTCTCTCTCCTCCTCCTCTCTCTTCTCTCTCCTCTCTCCTCTCTCTCTCTCTCCTCCTCTCTCTCTCTCTCTCTCTCTCTCTCTCGTTCCAATCCACTTCCGACCTGACACCCAACACCTCTCGTTCTCTCCCTTTGGCACCGGCCTGCCCATAGTGTGCCACTTAGTCTTGATGAATAGAATGTTTACATTTTCGTGGCATCCATCTCTTTCTCCCTCTCTCTATCTCTTCCTCTCTCTTTCTTCCTCATCTTCTCTCTCTTTTCCTTACCCTCTCTCCCCCTCTCTCCCTCTCACGCTCCCTGCTTGTCTTCTCACACTCTTCCTCATCCTCCATCCTCTCTCTCTCGCTCTCTCTCTCTCCATTCACTCCCTTTTTTCTCTTTTATTTTTCGCCAGTGTCGGCTGTATTATGTCGGAATGACTTCTTTTCAGATCAAAAGCCGAGCGCCGCGCCCGAGGCTGAAGTTAAAAGCAAAATTTTTGTCACGACGTTTTTGCAGTTAGAGAGAGGGAGTAAGGGAGGGGGGGGAGGGAGGAAGGAAGGGAAGCAGGGAGGGAGAGGAGAGGGAGGGACGGAGAAAGAGCAAGAGAGAAAGATGGAGATAGAGAGAGGGAGAGAGAGAGTGAGTTTATTATTATTGTTATTAAGGATTTTTTTTATTGTTTTTTTTTTTATAATGATTGTTTATTTATTTTTTTCAATACCGTCGCTATCGTGGTTGATAGTATTATTATATTTGACTTATCAGTACAGTTGCTATTATTATCGCTTATCAGGTATTTAAAGGGTTTTAAGGAATATAAACTGAGCTGAAACTAGGTTAACAGGGCAAGAAAAAGTTATTGCAAAAAAAAAGCGAACAGGGAGAAGGATGGGCTGAGGGAGAGAAAAAGAGGGGCGAGGGTAACTATTAAAAATAGAACGAAATGGAAAAAAAGAAAGGTATTTGAAAGACCCGACAAATAAACAGAAAAGATTTATAGATTGGGGATGAAGCGAACAGTGTGAAAGGGATGGAATTAAGAAAAGAGGAGATAGACGAGGGGAAAATCACTACGGAGAGGATGAGACGAAAGATCGGGAAAAGCAGCAGAAGGAATGGAAGAGAGAGAGAATAGAGAGAGAGAGAAGAGGAGAGAAAGAGAGAGAGAGATAGAGAGAGAGAAGAGGAGAGAAAGAGAGAGAGGGAGAGGGATGGGGGCAGAGGTAGATAGACATACAGAAAGAGGAGAGAGACAGACAGACAGAGACAAAATTACAAGTAGAGAAAGTGACAGACGCAGACGGACAGAACATGAGAAAGGTACCGACACACACACACACACACACACACACACACACACACACACACACACACACACACACACACACACACACACTCTCTCTCTCTCTCTCTCCTCTCTCGTCTCTCTCTCTCTCTTCTCTCCCCTCCATCTCTCTCTCTCACCCCTCTCCCCTCTCTCTCTCTTTCTTTCTCTTTCTCTTTCTCTTTCTCTTTCTTTTCTCTTTCCATCTATCTATCTTTCTATCACTTTCTTTCTCTCTTTCTCCCCCCACCTCTCTCTCCCTTCCCCTCCCTCTCCCTCTCCCTCCCTATCCCTTTTTTTCCCTCACTCTCTCTCCCTTTCTCTCCCTCTGTAACACACACACACCACAAAAAAATCAGAACAACCAGAGAGAGAGAGAGAGAGAGAGAGAGAGAGAGAGAGAGAGAGAGAGAGAGAGAGAGAGAGAGAGAGAGAGAGAGAGAGAGAGAGAGAACCCACGTAGAACGAATTTACTCCAAGCAATCAAGGTTTATAACAACCTCCCTCCCTCTCGTGTATTTGCCAACGGACCATCGTCTTTCAGCGAATCGACAGACCCTGTTCAATGAGAATCGCCTCCTCAGGGAAGGTGATATTTACACATTGAGTAATGATTGAGGGTGGAATATGGTGATGAGTATGGGTGAGTATGGGTGAGGGTGATGACGTGGATGGGGTGATAGCGATGAGGATGATGAGCGTAATGAATGGTGATGAGGATGGTGAGTATGGGTGATGGTGATGTAGAAAATGAGGATGGTGTGATAGGGATAATGATAATGATAATTGGGGATGAGAATGACGATTATGGAAGATGGTGATGACGTAGATAACGATAACGGTGTGATAGCGATGTTGGTGTGTGATAACGTGGAATGCGATGATGATGAGGAGAAGGAAGAATGTTATACGATAAAGATGGATAAGATAGTCGTAATGATGGTAGAAAAATACAGTAAATGTTGAGAAGAGATTTTGGAGTACAGTTTATTGAAGACAAATTATCTTACTAATTAGTACAGATGATGATGGCAGTAGTAATCAATTCAACATTATTAATGATATCGTGATAATTGTGTCTTCATCACCATTAACACTAAAAAAAACTAATTTAACTTAAAAATGTATATTTTCAAAACACGCCAACATGTGGAACAATTCCTCGTAATTTTGTCTTGTTTTTCTTTCTTGTTTTATTTCTCTCCTTTTTTTTCTATTATTTGTATTTTGTTTCTTTTTCTTTTCCTTTTCATTCTTTTTCTTTCTCTTTTCTCTCTTTCTTTCTTTCACTCTTTCTTTTTTCTTTCCTTTCACCTTTTTTTCTTTTTTTCTTTCCTTTTTTCTTTCCTTCTTTCTTTTTTCTTTCCTTTCTCTTTTCTTTCCTTTCTCTTTTCTTTCCTCTTTCCTTTTTGTCTTTCTTTTTGTCTTTCCTTCTTTTCTTTTCTTTCTTTTCTATTTCTATCTCCCTTTCTTTGTTTCAATCGTCTTCTCCCGTTGCCTCTTCATCCTTTTATCTCGTTGTGTCTCTTGCATTTCCTGCGAGGAGGTCAAGCGGGGGAAAATATTTAGGCTCGAGGTCCTCTGTTCAGATGGCTAGGGATTTTAGGATTATTTCGATGGAATGGGTTTTCTTGTTTGTATTTGCGGTTTTTTTGTTGTTGTTTTGTTTTTTTGTTTTGTTTTGTTTTTGTTGATTTTGTTTAAGGAATCGTTTTTCAAGGAGGTCAAGCGGGGAAAAATATTGAGGCCCGAGGTCGCCTCTGTTGAGATGGCTAGGGATTTTAGGATTATTTTCGATGTAATAGGTTTTCTTGTTTTTATTTGCGTTTTTTTGTTGTTTTGTTTTTGTTTTTTGTTTTGTTTTTGTTGATTTTGTTTATTAAGGAATCGTCTTCAATCGTCTTTTTTTTCGTTGATTTTTTGTTTGTTTAGGAATCGTGGTCTTTGTCGTCGGTTTCGTTATTATTACGTTTTCGTCGTCGTCGTGAAAAGGAAACGAAAAGGAGAGAAAAATTAAATGGGTCAAGTAAGAGGCGGATATGTGTTGATTTCATGAGACCTAAAGTATTAAGGATAAGTAAAAAAACATATGTATATAATTGTCATCATCATCATCATTAGTATGGATAAAATAATTATAATCCTCCTCCTCCCTTCCCCTTCCCCTTCCCCTTCCCTTCCTCCTCCCCTTTAACTATTTCTTCCCCCCCTCTTCTCTTAATCATTACTATTTCTTCCCTCCCTTTTCGCTTCATCATTATTACGCCTGTCTGTATTTTTTTTTTCTTCGTCTTTCGAGCTTTTCTTCCTCCCTTCCCTATTCCTTCGTTCTTCATCTCGCTCTCTCTGTTAACGGATCTACTTTTCTCGTGTGTTTCATCGAGTTCTTCCTTTTTTCCTTTCTCTTCTTTTCGTATTTTTTTCATTCTTCTTTTTTCTTTCTTTATTCTCTCTCATCTATTTTGTCGAGTCTTTTTTTCCCTTTATTTTCTTTCCGTTTCGTTTCCGTCTTTCTTAATCTCTCCTCCTCTGTTTTATCGATTCCTTCCTTTCTCTTTTCTTTTCTTCCATTTTCCTTCTTCTTTTCCTGCTTTATCGAGTCCTTCCTTTCCTCCTTTCGTTTCTTCCCCTTTTCCTCCTTCTTTTCCTGCTTTATCGAGTCCTTCCTTTCCTCCTTTCGTTTCTTCCCTTTTTCCTTCTTCTTTCTTTTCCTTAAAACAGCATTATCCGATCTCTTCTTCATCCGTCTTCTTTTCACGCAATTTTATCCTGTTTTTGTTTTTGAGAGAATATAATTAGAGATTTTTTTTTTCATTAAATTCTGTCCTTATTGAATTCATAAATCGAATTGCGTTGAATCGTGGGAGAGAAATTAGCGAAAAGGAGATAGAGAAGGAGAGGAAAATAATTAAAAGGGTTAAGGAAGAGGCGGCGGAGTTGAAGTGTGTTGACTTGTAAAGAGAGAACTGAAGAATTAAGGTTAGGCAAAAAAAAAAAAAAAAAAAGAAGAGAGAGAGAAAAAAAAGAGGGAGAGTGAAGGGGGCGAAAGAGAGGGGGGAGAGGGAGAGAGAGAGGGGGGCGAGAGGGAGAGAGAGAGGGGGCGAGAGGGAGAGAGAGAGGGGGGAGAGGGGGAGGGAGGGAGAGAGGGGGGGAGAGGGAGAGAGAGAGGAGGGAGATTGAGTGGAAAAGGGAATAGGAGAATAACGCGATAACGGAAAGAGAAACAGGCTATACTGCCTCTTTTCTCTCTTTTCCTTTCTTTCTTTCTTTCTTCCTCCTTACGTCCTTCTTGTCCTCCTTCCATCTTGCCAACCTCCCTCTTTCCCTCCCTCCCTCCCTCCTTCCCTCTCTCCCTGCCTCCCTTCTTCCTTTTCTCCCTGCCTCCCTCCTTCGCTCCCTTCTTCCCTCTATCCCTGCTTCCCTTCCCCCCCCTTCCTCGCTCCCTTCCTCCCTCCCTCTCTCCTTCCCTCTCTCCCTCCCTCCCTCCCTCCTTCCCACTCACCCTTTCACCATCCTTCTCTTTCTCCCTTCCTCCATTCCATCCTTCCTTGCTCTTTCCCTCCCATCCTTCATCTCTTCCTATTTACCTACATATATTCTTACCTCTTTTCCCTCCCTCCCTCCCTCCCTCTCCTGGGAGGGTGGTGGTGGAGGGGAGGTGGAGGGAGGGTGGTGGTGGAGGGAGGGTGGTGGTGGAAAGATGTGAGGGAGGGAAAGTGGGAGAGGGACGGGGGTAGAGGGAGAGTGGGTGATGGGGAGTTGGTGGAGGATGGAGGGTGGGAGAGGGAAGTTGGTGAAAGAATAAAAAAAGAAATAAAAAACACGTGAGAGACGAAGAAAAGAAAAAGTAAGCACAGCAATGAGAAGGAAAATAAAACTGAAGTATAAAAAAAAAAAAAAAAAAAAGACCCTCTCCCCCAAAAAAAAAAAAAAAATCAAGAAATTCAGACAAGCGAAAAGTTTCTTCGAAAAAATAAATAAAAGTAAAATAAATCGAGAGAAAGGATAATAGTAAAAAAAAAAAAGGGGCGAATTTGCGGCCAAGGTTACGCGACCTCCATACGCAAGCTAGAAAAGTAGACCGCTGCGGAAGTCGACCTAAAGCCTAGATAGCTGTGTAGGGGAAGAGGGGGAAGGGAGGGGAGGAGGAAGAGGAAGAGGGAGGGAGAAGGAGAGGAGGAAGGAGGGAAAGGGGGAGGAAAGGAGAGGGAGGGGGGAAGGAGAGGAAGGAGGGGAGGAGGAGGGGAAAAGAGGAAGGGGAGGGAGAAGGGGAGGGAGGAGGGGGAAGGAGAGGAGGAGGGAGGGGGAAGGAGAGGAGGAGGGAGACGAGAGAAGGAAAGGAGGGGGGAGGAAGAAAGGGAAGAAGGGGAAGTAGGGGAAGGGGAGTAAGGAAGGAAGGAGGAAGAGCAGAAGGATGGGAAGGGAAGGAAGAAGGGGAAGGGTGGGGAGGGGAAGGAGAAGCAGAAGTAGGAATGAGAGGAAGGAGGGAGGAAGAAGATTAAGGAAGGGAATGGGAAGAGGAAGGGGAAGGAGAGGAATGCGAGGAAGAAGGTAAAGAAGTGAAGGATTTAGGTGGCACAGAACCGAAAAAAAAAAGAAAAAAAAGAAAAAAAAGTTATGGTGTGGGGGAGGTGAGGTACGTAAGGGGAAAGGGGAGTCTGGAGAGGGGAAAACGTCAGGGGAGGGGTAAAGTAGGGGAAGAGGGTCTTTGAAGGGGAAGAGAAAGACAGATATGGGGGGTGGGGGGATAGTAGGGCAAGAGAGGTCACAAAGAGAGAGGGCAATGTATGGGGAAGAGGTAGGGAAACGGGTAATGGAGGGGGAGAGAGGGTTAGCGGGGGGGAAGGGGAGGTAAATTAGGGGGGGGGGGGCGTAAGAGGGGAAGGAAGGAGAGGGATAGTTGGCAAGGTGACAAACCTCTCTCTATCTCTACCCCCTTTGCTGGCGATGCGTTGATGGAGAAAGGGTGTTGAAGGAAGCTGATGATGGAGAAAGGGTGTTGAAGGAAGCTGATGATGGAGGAAGAGTTGAAGGGAGCTGATGAGGGAGAAAGGGTGTTGAAGGAAGCTGATGATGGAGGAAGGGTGTTGAAGGGAGCTGATGATGGAGAAAGGGTGTTGAAGGGAGCTGATGAGGGAGAAAGGGTGTTGAAGGGAGCTGATGAGGGAGGAAGGGTGTTGAAGGGAGCTGATGATGGAGGAAGGGTGTTGAAGGGAGCTGATGATGGAGGAAGGGTGTTGAAGGGAGGGCGGGAGGAAGATAGTCATGGGCAAATACCTTGATGTGATCTCCGTGATAGATTTGCCTGTTTTTTTTTTTTTTTTGCAAGACCTCATTTTGACAGAAAATCTTACCTCAATAAATCCGAGGATATTAAAGATAACCCCAGAAGCGTGATAAGTGTCCGGGATCAAAGGCAATAAACACGAGGAGGACGTAAAATCTGTAATTAAGATATGATTAAGGTAGACATAAAATGATAAACATGCTCCCCCTCCCTCCCTACCTTTCCTCCCCTTCCCCCTCCTCCCCCTTTACTCCCCTTTCCCCTTGCCCCTTTCCCCCCTTTCCTCCCCTTCCCCCCTCCTTCCTCAGAGGACCACGTGCGTGTCAGGAATGTGGAGGAGACACCTGCCCACACCTGTTGGTCGGCTTCTGGACATTTGTGT
>NC_051390.1:10867153-10889653 GCF_015228065.2 Penaeus monodon | reverse complement strand
CGTGCTATATATATATATATAATCCTATATATCTATATATACTGTATATATATTATATATCTATATATATATTTATATATATACTATTATATATATTATCTATATATATATATATTATATTATATATATTATTATCACTATATATATATAATATGTATATACTAGTCCTTATCTATTATTTATATTAATTATATCTATATCTGTATATCCTCATATATATCATATATATATATATCTATATATAATACGTGTATATAATGCTTACGAAATTGACTACGTGTATTTAGGAATACGTACACACACACAGGCACGCGCCAAACGCTTACGTACTTGCACAAGCGCTCACACACGCACGCACGCACACACGCGCACACATATACACATACACACGCACATACACACATACACACGCACGCACACACACACATACACACGCACGCACACACACACACACGTATACACATGCGTATAAATACCCCTCAAGATGCATTTTATCACTGACCTTCACCCTTTGGTCTATCAAGGTTAAGAATTCACGCTGTTGTTGTTGTTGTTTAGTTTTTTCCTTGTGATTTGTGTAACGTTTTCCATCTTCGCTTCTTCGTCAAACTGCTTGCTCGAACCCCGCAAAATTGGTGCCTCAGAAGCTAATGGTTGTTCATTACTGTTCTTGACGTAGTTATAGAGGCCGGTGGGCGGTGTTGGGGAGTTCTAAATTCTCCCTGAATTATTAATCGATGGGGAATTATCTTGGATTATCTCCCGGTCGTTTTCTTGGATTCTTTTGTCTTTATTTTTATTTCTATTTATTTTCTTTTTTTTGTGTATTGTTTTTGTTTTCATCTCGTTCTCTCTCTCTCTCTTCTCTCTCTCTCTCTCTCTCTCTCTCTCTCTCTCTCTCTCTCTCTCTCTCTCTCTCTCTCTCTCTCTCTCTCTCTCTCTCTCTCTCTCTCTCTCTCTCTCTCTCTCTCTCTCCTCTCTCCCTCCCTCCCTCCCTCCCTCCCTCTCCTACTTCTCACTTTTTATTGTTTATATTTTTATTTCCTACTGTGAAACATAAGCGGGGGCAACTTGTATTCAATTTTGCAAGTTTCCAAAAGTTATTTGTTGATCTAATTTAAAATGCATTTTACCTTTGTACGAGTTTGCAATATACCACAGACATAGTTCTAGCGAATTTAAATAAAATGTGTGTGTGTATGTGTGTGTGTGTGTATGTATACACACAAGGCATAAGTATGTATGTATGGATATATATGTATATCTATGCCTATGTATATATATATATATATATATATATATATATATATATATATATATATATATATGTGCAATATATACTGATAATACACCCATATGTATTCTTGTGAATTCATACATACGGTTCATATCTGTAAATGTGCGCACGGACGTCACTCTCAGCCGCCAGCAGTCACCAGGGATGCGAGTGCGAGTGCGAGTGCGAGGCAGTGGACTTGGTATTAATAACTCCTCCTGCCTTTGCTTCACCAACTCGCGTGTCAAGGGGGGAAGGGGGTAGGAGGGGCAGGTTTAATACCTCCCGGGTTTTCTCCTCTCCTCTCTCTCGGAATACAAAAGGAAAACACTTAGGGCGAATGAACACTGTATTAAAGGTGCAATACGGTGTCTTTTTTCGTTTTTTATTTTATTTATTAATTTTTTTCTTGTTTTTCTTAAGGGTGTGTGTGGAAAAAGGTTTCTTGGTCTGTTGGGAGGATGTATACGCTGTGTGTGTGAAGGAGTTGGCTTTGTCGTTCTCTCTCTTACTCCCTTTTTTTCTTCTCTTCTCCTCCCTTCCCTTCTCTCTTTTTTCCTTTCCTTTCTTTTCTCTTCCCTTCCTATCTCTTCTGTCGCTTCCCTTTTTCTTCACTTCTCTCTTCTCCCCCTTTATTTTTTTTCCCATTCCTCCCTCTCCCACTCCCCCTCGGTGTTGTTATCTCCCCACTCATTTCCTCTCCTCCTCCCTCCTCCCCCCTCTTCCCTCCTCCCTCCCTCCCTCCCTCCCTCTCTCCCTCTCTCCCTACCCCACCCCTTCCCCTTTCCTCCCTCTCTCCCTCCCTCCCTCCCTCCCTCCACTACCTCTTTTTTTTACCCTCGCCCTCGCGTTCCTATTTTCGTAAAGATAATGAAATCCTCTCGGTGCAACTGCTCATGAAAAAGTAACAAAATATAAAATACACATTGTACTCCACCAGGTTGTTGTTGTTTTTTGTAGTTGCAGGGATGGTGTATGTAACGATAATAACAATAATGAACATAATACTAGTAGTAGTTATGGCGAACCAGGAGGTGATTGATCTTTACTTAAATAATTTAGTATTATTGATATGAAAAACTAGTTATGAGTATCCTCTAAATAAAAAAAAAAAAAACGTACAGACTATGATAATAATAAGGCAAGTAAAAAAAAAAAGAAAAAAAAAAACACAAAGGGAGTAATTGTATCAAACGAGCAGCCTGAAACTACAAAATATTGATCCGGTGGTGTTAGAGGGACAGGAAGGGGGGGGGGGGGGTAGGCCAGAAATGTATGGTTGAACCTCTGCCATTGGTACGGAGTATTACCAATTGTGTTTGTTTTTTTGTTATTATTATTATTGCGAATTGTTTTTCTTATTATTATTATAATTATTATTATTATTGCGAATTATTATTATTATTATTATTATTATTTTATTATTATTATTGCGAATTGTTTTTATTATTATTGTGAATTGATTTATTATTAATATTATTATTGGGATTTTTTATTATTATTGTTATTATTGTGAATTGTTTTATCGTTATTGTTGTTGTTATTATTAATTGTTTGTATATTTGGGTGAATAAGTGAATGGTGGTATTATTTTATATTTCTTATCATTATTGTCGTAGATCTTATCGTTGCTGTCATCATGGCATGTAATTATCTCATTAATTATTCCTCCTAATCTTGTATGAGATATTTCGGGAAAATGCTGTATCATTGTCCTCATTTCTACGTTGAAAAATAATAATAAATAATAATAAATAATACTAATGATAATTCCTAATAATTCTTATAGAAATATTAAAATAATGGTAATAATAAATAATGAAAATAAAATAACGATAATAATAATAAAATAATGATAATAATAATAAATAAAATAATATTTTTATTCGGATCAATATCGACGGATGATTCACGCTCTATTGCCATATGTCCGTCATCATCACCCTATATTTTAGCATGACATAACGGCAATTTATCACGCTTGTAATTACCTTTGTGCAAAATGGGGGGGGGGGGGTAAATTATGCAGCATTAAGGTTATTAAACTATGGAATACGACTTTGTAGATGTGTGCCCGTGCATTAGGCTGAATGTACACATGCAGAAGCTAATGTTACTTGTTATTTGCGAAAGAGGGTGTGTCAGAGGTGATATATATTGCAAGTGTTTTTTATGAATTTTGTTTTACGGTTCAGCAAAGGGGAAAATACACTTCAATGAACTCTATATATATATTTTTTAGATTATAGTAAATATGAATTAAATCGTTTTTTAATGTATATAACCACACGAGAAGCGTTTTTCACAAGATAGTACGGGTGAAATATTAATATGATAGACTAACGTATTTGACTGTAATTGAATAAAGAAAAGGGATTTCCATTCATCAGTATTACCATTTTAACTTCAAAACTTTATCTTCATTCTCTTAAAACCCCACAACAACCGATTATGGCAAAAGGAAGGAAATTAACTAGGTAAGTCTCCAACGGTTTTGAGTTGAACTTGAGAGGCAAGTGACAAGCACGACAGGAAACCATCGCGTGTGGTGGCCTGGGAAGCTGCCAAACGCGCTTGTATGTTAGGTATTTTTCATATGCAGTCTCAACAGTATTAATCATTAGGTCGGATATGAGGGTCTTCGTTTTGTTTATTTTGGGTAGGTATTAAGGGATTTATAAAGTCATTGTGTGTTTTGGGCGGTGGGGTAGTGTGGATAGGAATTAATCGAAACGTTGGCAACTCAAGCGCTCCGAGCACGGGGACCGAATAAAAATAAAAACTTGTCAAAACCACATGTAGCTCTGTTTACATTCCAAAGATTTTTTTAATAACTGATGCCCGATCTCCTTACAAATACCCTGACTGAAGGAGAACCTATCCTTTTTATCTATCTTTCTTTCTTTCCAAGTTGTAGCTTAAAAAAGGGACGAGGGAAAAATACGAGTAAGCATCAGTCAGTACCTGGTTGGAGCGTGTGTAGGGAGGACGCGTGTTACTTGTCGCTCCCTTTTCCGCTGAGTTCTATGGAATTTTTTGTATGAATAATGTCATCTTTGTTCTGCCATTCGGATGAACTTCTTACACTCGCAGGAGACGTGTTTTGATTGGAGATATGATGCGCGTTCGTTCATTGATAGAAATTTAGTGCCGTGGCGTTGCTTGCGTACGGAGGGAGAAAACCTCGTTATTACAAAGACACAGTGAATCTAAGAAACCACGGTTGTTATAGGATAGCGAAGTCTTGTTTTACAGCGATGCGGCATTCCAAGTGACAATGAAGTGTTGAAAACCTAGAAGGGAAAATTTGACAGTGTGGTGTTATTGCAGTGTACGCGTTCAGTATCCTTTGTAGCCTTGGGTAATGTGCTGTAAAGGGGGGGGGGGCACTAGGAGTCCGTCAGGGAGAATTCTGTGAAGAATTTACGGTTCTTTCTTTGTTCCGACTCCGTAAATATGTGACAGGAAGTTCATATTTAGTAGTTTACGCATGTACACGTGTGTGTGTGTGTGTGTGTGTGTGTGTGTGTGTGTGTGTGTGCGGTGGTGTGTGTGTGTGTTGTTTGTGTGTGTAATTATATGTGTGCCTGTGATCGTGGATGTGTGTGTCTGTGGTGATGTTTTGTGTGTGTGTTGATCGTTTTTGGGCTTGTGTGCACGTGGTGCTGTGTACTGTGTTGTGCACTGGTTTTAGTGTTCGTTTGTGTTTTAATATACATATTTGCATGCACAGAAGAAAAGGACTGCTTGTCTGTGCGCTGAGTTTTTATCCTAAGTCTGACCAGTCTTTTGCGGCCTTCAAGCATTACCGCTAGAAGTCTACGATGATACTGATAGTATTCTCTTATTGGTTTATATATTCGTTGTATTTTCGTAGTATATCCAGGCAATATATATATATATATATATATATATATATATATATATATATATATATATATATATATATATATATAATCACATTTAGAAGATATACCGTAGTTATTAACACAAATCACAAATGTTCAATGATTATTTAGGAAAAAAATATTGCATAAAAAAAAACTGTAGAAGATTGTGGCGTTTTTACCATATCTGCACAATAAGAAATAATGGAACACACATACACCCACATATCCACATACATACACATATATTTCACTTTTCTACACCCACAAACATGATTACCGGTTGAGTTGCTTCAAAATAAATCAGTAACTCAGTAGTTTCCAAATCCACATTTCGCATCTATTTAAGAAATTATACATATTCGACTGGGACTAAATGCAGGAGGATGAACTGCAGTGGTATATCGTCCAGGCAGCCTCGTGCAGTTTGCCTCCCTATGTCTCCCGTCCACGAATTGTATTGAATGGTTAGCAACTACAACTGTATTGCCTATTACTTAGGTGTCACGCTGATTATGTTTCGTCGGTTGTTATGCGAGTATGCGGGTGTTTCACGGCTGGTCATGAATGTAGCAAAGGTTATCTGGTTTTGTTGTTGTTTTGCATAATGTCGTAGTAAAGATTGGGGTGTGTTTGTAAGTATTGGCACGATGGGTGGGTTTCGTTGTCTTCCTCTCTCCCATCTACATATGTACGCATTTTGTATAGTTGTGTGTAGATTTGCAGATTTGTGCTTCTATAGATATATGTAATTGTATGTTCATTTATATGGATAAATACTTAGGCCTATATAAGTACATATATACATATACATACATAGATTATATATATATAGATAGATAGATAGATAGATATATGTAATATATATATATATATATGTGTGTGTGTGTGTGTGTGTGTGTGTGTGTGTGTGTGTGTGTGTGTGTGTTGGTCATGAATGCTTCAAATGAGTAGCGGACGAGTCACCGGAACTTCAAAAGGCTATTTGTCGTTATTTACCTAATTACTCAAACTTCTGTAGTGCTCCGGAGACCGCATTTTATTTTATTCTTTCAAAATCATTTCGAGAAGCAATTTTGTTATTGTGATTACCGGGGCTTGCTTGCTTGCTTTTAAGGCCGGCCAGGAAGGTCGTCGGGGCATAATATAGGATCTCAAAAGCACGCCATTCATCCTTGGAAATTGGACCTTTAAAGGGAAGGGAAAGGAGGGGGGGAGGCAGGAGGGGGGCCGGGGGAGATGGTCTTTTGTGTGAGATGCGAAGTCTTCTGATGAAGGGGGCGAGGGTTTTTTTTTTCTTCTTCTTTTTTCTCCCTCTTTTTCCCTCTCTTTTTTCTACTCCTTCTCCTCTTCCTTCATATTTTTCTTCCTTTTTTTCTTCTTCGGCTTCGTCTTCTTCCTTCTCGTCATTTCTCTTGCGTACCTCTCCATTTTCTCTTTTGTTCTTCATCTTATCTTCATCATCTTTGAGTATGAAAGTGAGTGAGAGACAGTACACTTTCATATTCAGTAATTATATATATATATATATATTATATATATATATATATATATATATATATATATATATATTCTTAGCAGGGTTAACAACTACATAAACCAATATGTGGCTTTATCTCATGTGGATTGATGATGCTATGAATCTATAATGGTACGAACAAATATATAACGCAGGAAGGGATATATATCACATATTTCCCCGTTCCTTAGATAATTCATCTCGAACGCTCTTTTATCAGGGTATAAAGTACAGTACTGTTTAATAATACTGCACTTGCGGCACAAAGTAGGAGTGCCATCTTTTATGCAAATTAGCTGGCATTCACGGGATTGGGTGTTGATGTCTGCCAGTTCGAATTAGGAAGCCGGAGGTGGGGTGAGGGAAAGGCAGACATTGGGTTATTGTTATAGAGATGTAATATCGAGCAGTGAGAGGAATGAGGTGTGAATCTTGTTTTTTATTTATTTATTTTTATTTTATTATTATTATTTTTTTTTTAATAACTTCTCACTGTCTCTTTAATTTTCTATTTCCTTATTTTATTTTTTTGTTATATTTTTCCTGGCTGTTTGTTTATTTTTTTATATATTGTTTCTCCGACGACCTCGCATTCCATCCTTTTTTTTTTTTTTATTAATCATCTACCTCTCTCATTCTCCGCTTTTTCTTTCCATCTGTCTCTCATTCTATCATTCTATCTTTTTTTTCTATCCCACTCCTCTCAGTCTAGCTTTTTGATAAATTCACGTCTTGGGGGTGGGGGGGGTTAAGCATGATCCCTAAAGCATATTCTTGCATGCCGTTCTCCGTGCAATATTTGCCGAGGAGAGGAATACGAGCTTCTCAATAATACGGGATTTCGGTCGTATTTGGATGCTTGATATGCAACGTGTGGATTTAGGATAGGGATTGTGGAGACGGAAGGATAAGATGCTGGGGAGAGGATAAGCTGAATGGAGAAGAGGTTTAGATGGAAAAAAAGGGTTAAAATATGCGTTTGGTTTTCTTTGCTTGCTCTTCTTCCACTTCGTCAATCTCCTCCTCCTCCTCCCCCTTTCCTCACTCCCTTTCTTCTTTGCCACCTCCTGTTCTTCCTTTTTATCCCCCTCTCCCACTTCCTCTTTACCCGTATCCTCCGTCTTAACCGCCTCCTCCTCCTTCCCTCTTCATTCTTCTCAATCTTTATTATCGCTTCACTTCTCTCTGTTCTGCTTCCCCCGCCACCACAGCTTTATATATTCTTGAGCCGTCCAGTATCTAGCTCTTAAGAATGGGCGAGCATCCTTGTACTTGATATCATTTTTTATTTTCTATTCTTGGATCAAAAGGTCGTCTCTTTATCGTTCGAGAATTTGTCTTCAAGAGAGATTATCGTAAGAGCTAAGATGATGGTCAAACTTTCGCGTTAACTCTTTTTTTTTTTTTTAAGTTGATTTATGTGGAAAAGGGATGAAGGATGTAAAGTAAAATGACTCACGAGCAGCCATCGTTGTGCGTTTATGAGCGTCGAGATGTTACTTGTCTGGAGATGACAGGAATAACAAAAAGAAAGAAAAAAAAAGAGCACAAGAGAGCGTAAGGTTGAATGATGCAAGACCTAAGTATTGACGTTAGCAAAGTGCAGTATGTTGGCAGTATGTAGCTGTGTAACGAAATACACGTGAGAACCTGTTTAAACTTTGGGGGTGTAGGTTTTTAGAAGTACCCAAGTTTAGTTGGAGAATCACTGTCATGTGATGTTAATTGAGGGCGTTGTGTTAGCGCTGGGTCAGGAACTGCTTGTGCAACATCTTGCATTTTGTGCAACGCCTCATACATTGTGAAAACATATAATGATACAGTTGCTCAGTTGTACTCCTTGTGTTAACTGATATTAATTTTTGCACACTGTATAGTGTACAACTTGAAAAAAATGTGGTTTATTTTTGTGTTATTTTCTATTTATAGTACTTAAGGCTAATGTAATCAAATTGCAACAGATCTTTGAGCGTTATCATCAAATCCATAGTCAGTTCATCTGTTTATTGATGTTTAGCTTAGTTACACAATGCGAATGTTTTTCTTTCTTTCTTTCTTTCTTTTTCTTTTTGTCACCTACGAAGGAAGAAGTGAAGAGAGGAGAGGATCTGAAGACTCGGGGGAGGAGAATGGGAGAGGGGAGAGGGAGGGGGTGGGGGTAAGGGGAGGGAAGCAGGTCATCCCATATTCCCAGCACATGTGTTTTAAATCTCGTCATTGCCCTCACTCTGCCTTGCCGGTGCGTTTGCGGAGGACGGGGCGCCTCCACAGTGAAACCCCTTGCAATGGCCTTTCTTTAAAACATAAGTCCTTTTCGCCGAAGTGCAATTGTTGTCTCCTGTTACGGTGGTGTCCGGCCCCGTGTAAAGCCTGTGGAATGGCTGTTGTGACTTACATGTGACGTTTGTTGTGACGGGGTCGGGCAGGGGAAGGGAGACAGGGTGGGAAGGAGGGAGGCTGGGTTGGAGGGAGGGAGGAGGTTGGGAGGGAAGGAGAGAGAGAGAGAGAGGGATGCTAGGTGGGAAGGAGGGAGGGAAGGAGAGGGAGAGACGAATGCTGGATGGGAGGGAGGGAAGGAGAGGGTGAGAGGGAAGCAGGGAGAAGGGAGAGGGGTAGGGGGGGAATGGGGGTAGGATGAGGGTACGGGCAATGGCTTTGTATGCGTGTGTTCACAGCTGGCGCAAGCCCGGCTTTTCTCCTCGGCCTCCCCATAGTGTGTCACTTACGACGACATCTTTGCCCCGAGTGCCTGTCGCGTCTTCTGGTCATACTGTTGACTAAACTCTTTGCTTTGTTTATTTAGACGTTCGAACGTCGGTTTCGTGAGAAGTGCCCCGTGAATACAGGTTTGATGTGTGTTTCTGAGTGATGGCTATTACATAAGGCTCTGTTTCTAAGTGATGGCAGTTGTAGTCGAAGGGATCTTGGCTTGACAGCGCCCTGGTTGAGCAAAAAACGCGATATTTGAACCAAGACGGAAAGCACGTGTTGTTGTGACAGCGCTGAACAGAAGGTTTGACAGGTGTGTGTGTGTGTGTGTGTGTGTGTGTGTGTGTGTGTGTGTGTGTGTGTGTGTGTGTGTGTGTGTGTGTGTGTGTGTGTGTGTTCGCGCGCGCATTTTTATTTCTTTATTCATTATTGCTGTTGTGCGTTTTTGTTTTCATTTATTTGTTGATTATTTTTATACGGTTAGTTATTTACATGGTATAACTGTGTTTCATTTTGTGTAGTTATTTTCCCTTGTCATTCCCCCTGATACACGTTTATTTATATCATATTACTTGATATATATTTTCTTTCTTTCCATTCCTCCCTATTTGACTGCAAAAGGGGACATGGAACGAAAAAAATAATCCTGTTCGTAGGACAGAATTCTCACTCGAAAGCTTGCCCCCCCCCCCCTCGAGTCCCCCTTCAAACATCCTGCAGAAGGGCCTCTGTCGGTTCCTGTTGATGCTGACCCTCGGACACGGAAGTAACGTTTTCTGGGCCGAGTGTTACCTGTGAAACGTTTTCTTGAGTCGGTTCTTTGTTTTTTAAAAGAACGGAGGAAATCGTGTGTGTGTGTGTGTGTGTGTGTGTGTGTGTGTGTATGTATATGTGTATATGTATATGTATATGTATATGTATATATATTATATATGTATGTATGCATATATGTATATATATATATATATATATATATATATATATATATATATATATATATATACATACATATACATATATACATACATATACATATATATATATATATATATATATATATACTACATATATATATACATATATATATATATATATATATACATATACATATATACATTACATACATACATACATATTACATTATATATATTATATATATATTATATTATATTATATATATATGTATGTATGTATATATGTAATATTGTATATGTATATGTATATATATATACATATAACATATATATTAATAATATATAATAATATATATAATATATATTATATATATATATATATAATATGTATGCATGTATTATATGTAATGTATGTATGTATATGTATGTATGTATATATGTATGTATGTATATATGTATATGTATATATATATATATATATATGTATATGTATGTATGTATGTATATATGTATATTTATATGTATATATATATATATATACATATACATATATACATACATACATATATACATAATACATATACATACATACATACATATACATGCATACATATTATATATATATATATATATATATATATATATATATATATATATATATATGTATATATATATGCATATATGTATAATGTATGTATGTATATATAGTATATTAATATGTATATGTATATGTATATATATATATATATAGTTATTATTATATAATATAATATATACATATATACATAATATAATATATACATACTAGTACATATATATATATAGTATATATATTATATATATATATATATATACATATATATGTATATTATATATTATATATTTATATATATATATATATATATATATATATATAATGTGTGTGTTTGTGTGTGTGTGTGTGTGTGTGTGTGTGTGTGTATTTATATGTTTGTGTGTATGTATATATGTATATATATGTATGTATGTATATATGTATATATATATATGTATGTATGTATATGTATGTATGTATATATATATGTATATATGTATGTATGTATGGGTGGCGTTGGTCTTATTTTAAGGTGGTAGTTATCTTTTTTTTTTTTTTTTTGGGGGGGGGTATTTTCAATTTTTTATTTCGTTTATATGTATTTATTCTTTCTGGTGTATTTCAAGTGGTATTTAAGGGTTTCTCATATCATTAACTTCATTTAGCTAGAACCTAATTGGTGTTTACGTGATTTAAAAAAAAAAATGTTTCTCTTAAAACTTTAAATATTAAATCTGTTATGTTTTTATTGACTTTATATAAAAAATAAATATTAACAAAATTTCCATATTTGCCTATTTTTTTTAATGGCAAGGGAAATGGGGTAATAGTGAGGTAAATTGGAAAGTTTAATACGCACTGAAGCGGCCTTACGGAGGTAATAGAGAGAAAAGTCTATTGGTGACTAAAGAATAGACAGAAGCGAGTTTACGGTGAAGTTAGAGAGCAGAAAACTCTCTTTATCGAATAGACAATGAAGTGGGTTTTATGATGAAGGAAGAGGACAGAGAAGGGTGTTTCGTGAATCGAGAATTGTGACTGAAGTGGGGTTATGGTGAAGTGAGAGAGCAGAGACGTAACTTAATCGAAGAAATAATTGACAGTGAAGTGGGGTTTTCGTTGAAGCGGAAGGATAGAGAAGCGTTTACCGAAATAAGAAAAGAAACTGAAGCGGCGTTGTGGTGAAGCAGAGGAGAGAGAGAATGGAGACTGAAGCGGCGTTGTGGTGAGGCAAGAGGAGGGAGAATGGAGACTGAAGCGGCGTTGTGGTGAAGCAAGAGGAGAGAGAATGGAGACTGAAGCGGCGTTGTGGTGAAGCAGAGGAGAGAGAATGGAGACTGAAGCGGCGTTGTGGTGAAGCAGAGGAGAGAGAATGGAGAGACTGAAGCGGCGTTGTGGTGAGGCAAGAGGAGAGGAAAGTGTGTTGGCCGAACATACATTGAAGGTGATCGATAATCAAGGCTTGAAAATAACAGAAAACGCGAAAAGGGTAAAAGAACAAGGGAAACAGAAGAGGGAGGAGAAGAAGAAGGACAAGAAGGAGGAGGAGAAGGAACAAGAAGGAACAAGAAAAAAGAGGAGGAGGAGGAGGAAGAAGGAGGAGGAGAAGAAGAAAGGGGGAGGAGGAGAAGGAAGAAGAAGAGGAGGAGGAGGAGGAAGGAGAAGAGGAGGAGGAAGGAGAAGGAAGAAGAAGAAGAAGAAGGCGGAGGAAAAGAACCAGAAGAAAGAGAAGAGAAAGAAGAATCACGATATACACACGCACGGGCCTGTCAAACGGTGCACTTGAGTCGACTTCAGGATTTCTGAATATTCTGAAACACGTTGCCCCGAGTTGATTCCAGTTGTCTTGCATTGTCCGTGTGTTTTATAGTTATAGGCTAATTTTCCTGGAAGATTGTGTGTGTGTGTGTGTATGTGTGTGTGTGTGTGTGTGTGTGTGTGTGTGTGTGTGTGTGTGTGTGTGTGTGCGCGCGCGCGCGTGTAGGGCCTATTCCCTTGTTACTGAAAAGCAACGTATTTATAATCCCATTAAAAAGGTATGTGAGAGTTGTACCCTGCATGAATTGTTTAGGAATCACACGTTTGTTTAAATATATGTAGAGTTTGGTCTTGTCTGTTGCGAGGAAATAGACAGGACTTGATAACCTTGAATTTCTTAATTGCTGACGTCGCGTATTGCGATCCTGTGCTTGAAATAGAAAACGGGAAGCGGACGGGCGACTAAAGAAAATGTAGAAATCTTTGCAATCCGTAACCCTTTTTTTTTTCATTTTCATGACTTAAACTCCAGCGAACGGTTTGGAGGAGGATGAATCCACGCGAATGGATGCTTTGTTATTAATCTTACGTAATGAATATTTCAGTGCCGAAAGTTTAGATGAGCGTATTTATTGTCCTTCAACTTGATGCCGCAATATCCAAGCTGTTCGGGAACTTGGCAATGGAAACTGCAAAGTCATAATGAATTTTCGGGAAATTATCTACTGGTTGCAAAGAGATGGTTTTTTTTTTCCATGACGCTTTCAGTATTAGCAGCATGCAACAGGGCATATTGATAAGCATGTTATTGTCATGTAGGTGTGTGATATGTGATAAAATGCTGTGTAAGTAAATGGTGTGGGAATAAGTATGTTTAGACGTTCTCCTCGACCAAGCACATTTCCTGTTTCCCCCGCCTTTTCTATCTCAACCTTCTCTCTCTCTCTCTCTCTTTGTCTCTGTCTCTCTCTCCCCCCTCTCTCTCTCTCTCTCTCTCTCTCTCTCTCTCTCTCTCTCTCTCCCCTCTCTCTCTCTCCCCCTCTCTCTCTCTCTCTCTCTCTCTCCCCTCTCTCTCTCTCTCCCTCTCTCTCTCTCTCTCTCTCTCTCTCTCTCTCTCTCTCTCTCTCTCTCTCTCTCTCTCTCTCTCTCTCTCTCTCTCTCTCAATTATTTGAACATCACAGAAATGTGTCTTGTTCCCTCGCATTTCCCTTTCCATCGCATAGTTTCCTCTCGTGATAAAAGATAAGAGTTCCTTTAATTGATTAATCATGCGTGTAACTAGTTAGGCCAGATTAGATAAGCATCATTAAGATAAGATTATTGGTCTAGAATATATTTTGTTTATTTATTATTTATCTATTTATTGGATTTATTTTATTTCTTGCTTCCGTTATTTTTTTTTTTTTTTATTGCAGTTTCATGCATCGTGATTTCCCCCGTCTGTTGTTTACTTCGGTCTTTCTCCCTAATCTGCTTGTATTTTTAAAATTTTCTTTTTCCTTTCCTTCTAATGTGTTTGTTGCCTTCACTCCCTCTGCTTCTTCCTTTTGCTTTTTCCCACAACCTCTTGTGAGATTTTTTTTTTTTTTTTAGGCCTCTTTCCTCGGCTTTCCATTGTATAGGTGGACAAGATTACGCACGCACACGCACACGCACACGCACACGCACACGCACACGCACACACACACACACACTACACACACACACACACACACACACACACACACACACACACACACACACACACACACACACACACACACACACACACACACACAACACACACACACACACACACACACACACACACACCATACACACTACACACTCTCACACTCACACCAAACAAACAAACAAACAAAAAATACATGGGGAAGACAGGTGAACGAGGAGAAGAGAAACAAACAGAGAAAAAGAAAGAAAAAAAAGACACGTGAGGCTAAATTCTTCGATTTTCGATTTTCATTTATGGGACACTCGACGGAGCTGCCATGCTCACGGTCAGGCCACAGGACTACAGAGGCCTAATGAGGTGAACGGCTGATGGGGGGGGGGGGGGGTATAGGTGGGGGAAGGAATGGGGGGGGTGAACGGCTGACCTGTCCGTGGGTGGATGGGTGGTGAGAGAATGTGGGGGTTTGGGTGAACGGCTGTTGGGGAGAATGGGGGGGAGGATGGAGGGGGTATAGATGGGTGGGTGGGGAGCGAATGGGGGTGAACGGCTGATGGGGGAGCATGGGCGGGTGAACGGATGATGGGGGAGAAGGGGGGGTATAGGTGGGGAGAGAATGGGGTGTGGGGTGGGGTGGGGAGAGTGGGGGAGCTAAATTAGGAAGGGGGAGGGGGAGAAGTTGAATTGGTGGGGTGGGTGATTCTAGGTGGATTGGGAAGGGAGGGGAGAGAGAGAGAGGAGAGGAGGGGAGATAACGGTAGGGGAGGGAAGAGGGAGGAGAGGAGGGGTAAGGGAAGGGAAGGGAGGAGAGAGGGAAACATTTGATGGATGGATAGATACGTGAGGAAAGAAAGGACGGTCGAGGGGGAAAGATAGAAAGTTAGATAACGAGAGGGGGGGAGAGGAACAAAGTGTGTGTGTGTGTGAGAGAGAGAGAGAGAGAGAGAGAGAGAGAGAGAGAGAGAGAGAGAGAGAGAGAGAGAGAGAGAGAGAGAGAGAGAGAGTATAACAGCAAGAAAGAGGAGAATGATCAAACCCCAAAATGGCTAAACTAGCCATACGCACCGTGGATTGAATCTCATTTTGGACGTGAACAGGAAGGCACCAGGCGGAAGGAGAGTCAGCCACTGGAGAATAACAAGAGCGCCTGGAATTAATTGCTGCATGCTGCATGATGCTGATGAACCTCTGGGGGAGATATTGTGTCAGAGGAATGAAGTGCGAAAGAAAGGAGAGTTTAAGCAAGGTCGGGAAATATAGGTAATAGACGGAAGGAACTCGTGAAATCAACTTTACTTTGCGACGAAAAAAATATACCAGTGTCGCTAAGTTTATATAAAAACAACAACAAAAAATAGAGGGAGATATGATTTTTTTTTAATGTTACTGTTTTCTAGCTTCGCATTCCCGTGAAATTATAACTAGTAAACCAAAGGAATGTAATTTTGTGGCTGGACTTTGTCGTGACAGTGACGGCGCTTCAGGGGCTGACAAGTGAGCGCCATGGCGAGTTAGTCTTTACAGACTCCCATGCTCTAACTCTAGATATTCTAACTCGCGTGCTCTAACTATAACATCTAACTCTAATTCGCTCGTTCCAACATCTATTCAACTATAGCTCGCGTGCTGACTCCGACAGATAAGTTAGTCACGTATCTCTCGTAACGTTAGGCTTAGTTCGGAAAAGGGTGTCTTTGGTCTCCTCATTTTCATCTTCTGTTTTCGTCGTCGCTGCTGCTCTTAATCTTTCTTCTTCCTTCATTTTACTTTATTTCTCATCTCCTTCCTTTTTCCTCCTCCTATCCCTCCTCCTCCCTCCCTCTCCTCCTCCTCCTTCTCCTCCTCCTCCTCCTCCTCCTCCTCCCTCCCTCTCCTCCTCCTCCTCCTCCTCCCCCTCCCCCTCTTCCTCCTCCTCCTCCTCCTCCTCCTCCTCCCTCCTTCCTTCTTTCTGCCATTATGTTAACCAAGGCAAGGATGAACGCATAAGGATGAGGAGGAGGGTTGCGGCGAGCTTAGTGTAGGATGCGAGGAGGAGTAAGGAATGATATGCATAGAAATGAGACGAGAATGCGTGGATGGAGGAGGAACGGATAAGAAGCGATAAGTAAAACCGAAGAAGAGAGAAGGAAAAAGATGTGAGAAAAAAAATAGAAAGGAAAGGAAATGAGAGAAGCGAGAAGAGAAAATAGAAATAGCGAAAAAAAATAAGAAAATGGAAGAGATGGACGTTGATGATAAGGGGGAGAAGGTGGTAAGTGTAAATAAGATTGAGATAGGAAATTTGATAAAGCAGGGAGAAGAAGACCGAGGAGAAAGAGGAGACGAGAGAATAAGAATGAGAGGGAGAGCAAATTCAAAGATGAATGTTGATAGTAACTATACAAACACAGATAGAGACAAACAAGCATAGAAATATAGACACATACAACACACAAGAGGAAACGTGTTTGCGAAATGTGGCGAAGTACAAAAAAAAAAAGAAGCAAAGGAAAAAATACGAAAATACGAATGCGACTTGCATGACTGGTGAAGTTTTCATGACTTGCCGTCAGAGGAGCCCAGAACCAGTCCCAGGCCATGTTGCTATTACTGTGGCAATAATTAGCGGGGTTGGGATCGGGTCTTGAGTTCTGACTGGCTGGGCTGCGTGGGTGGAGACTTGGGAGGGGGTGAGTGGGCTGGAGAGTGGGGAGGGGAAGGTTGGAGGTGGGGGTGAGTGGGGAGGGGAAGGGTTGGTGGTGGAGGTTGGGGGGAGTGGGAAGGGGAAGGTTGGAGGTGGAGAGAGGGGGAGTGGGATGGGAAGATTGGAAATGGGGAGGGGGGAGTGGGTAGGTTAGGGGTGGAGAGGGGAGGGGAGGGTTGGGGATGGAGAGTGGGGAGGGGATGCAAGAGAGGGATAAAGATATAGAGATCGAGAAAAGATAAAACAAGATTAGCAAATGGGAGATGGGGAGAAGTGGAGACAGAAAGAGATACAAGAATACTGATAGATATTAATGGGAGATGAAGAGGGAGGAAGGGGATGGGTGTATATATATCAGGGGTAGATATAGAGAGAGTATGATAGTAGTAATACTATATAATATTAAATGTAATAGATAAAGTTGTCAGGCAAAGTTAGGAGTACGAAATAATGTAAAATTTCTGGCGGATTTAGGAGAGAAACATGCACACATCACACAGGTAATCAATCATATGTAAATCTTCATATATATGGGTGAATGTGCAGAATATAGAGCGAAGAGATGGATGATGTGAACTAAAGTAACGAATGGTGTGACCTGTTGTGCAAGGGAACCAGCGTTCAGTGTATTTCCTAGTCTGATAAGAGGATATTATTCATTACAAACGAATGAATGTTTGTTGAGTACTCGTCTCTAAGTTAAAGGTCAGTGTAGGCTACATAGAGGCCTATAGTAAGTATGTCGTAGTTTGGGACCCTACCCAGAAGCATTACCAAAGGCGTTTCCCGTAGGTATTGAGCACTTCCCCCCCCCCCACCCCCCCAGCACCCAAGGTCAAGTCAATATTTCTTGTTATCTCTAACAGTACAATGGGGGGGGATGAGGGGGGGGGGACGGGGTTGTCGGGGTTACATTCAACAGAGGGGGGGGAGGACTCTCTCTCTCTCTCTCTCTCTCTCTCTCTCTCTCTCTCTCTCTCTCTCTCTCTCTCTCTCTCTCTCTCTCTCTCTCTCTCTCTCTCTCTCCTTTTTGGCTCCGTGCGAGGAGAGAAGTTTCATTTGTTAGGGAAGTTGTAGGAAGAAGAATGATGGGATTCTCTTCTCTCTCTCCCTCTCCCTCCCCTCTCCGTCTCCCTCTCCCTCTCCGTCTCCTTCCCCACTCCCCCTTAACCTACCCCTCTTTCTACCCCTCTTTTTTTCTCTCCTCCTTACCTTCTTTCTCCCTTTCTCCCCTCCCTCAGTCTCTCCTCTCTCAGTTCCTCGAGACCTCCAGCAAATTGAACGTGACGAATGATGTACTTACGAGAAGACAAATAACAATTCTAGCTTTTGATCAAAGAAATGGTGTCGAAATATCGCATCCCCTTTGCCCATTGTACCCTGGCGCAACGACCATTAATAATAGTGGCTGGCGGCGAGCTCACGTGTCCAAACCCTGTGCATTACCTTCTTGTATAGAGGCCAGTGCATTACCCTCAATAAAGGATGATGCATGACGTAGCGAGGAATGAGTTTGTTTTTGTTGTTTCTGTTATTGTTTTGGCGTCATCGTTGTACAGGAAAATGTGTAAGCAAGAGGATAACTTGAATGACAGCGGAGGATAAGCAAAATATAAGAATGTATGAGGCGAAGGATAAGCAAAATATGGGGAAAGTATAAGGCGGAGGATAAGCAAAATATAAGACAGTATAAGGCGAAGGATAAACAAAATGTAGGAAAATATAAGAAAGTACAAGACAAAGTTTAAGGCGAAGAAGACCCCTTTACCAACACCCCCTCCCCCCTCCCCCTTCTTCCAATACAGCGTTGCCAGTGTGAAAACCGCCATTCTCGACCCTCTCTGTCCGAAACCCTTGCGAACCTTCTCGAACGGCCACCTGTTTCGGTTCCCTCTTCTATTATTTTGATCTATTATTTATTATTATTATTATTTTTTTTTTTTTTTTTATTTTTTTTTCATTCTTCAAATTCGATCGCCGAACGAGGAAGCGAAGGTGGGGTGGGGGGAGGGGGAGATAGCGACCGTACGAGCACGTTAGTGCACGGCGTCCACTGATGGGGGGGGGGGGGGTTACGTTATTGGCAACGGCGTAGTGCTTTTGTTGCAACGTGTATTGCGGAGTTTGTCATCTTAATCGTATGTTGCAATGGCTGTGCCTTTCTGGCGTGTGCTGACGTGGTGGACGGCGTGTAGACCAGGGCGGGGGGCGTTGGTAGGTCTCGAATGGTGTACGTCTGATGTGATGTAATTTTGACATGATGTACTTCTGACGTGATGTAATTTTGGCATGATGTACTTTTGACATGATGTACTTCTGACATGATGTACTTCTGAAATGATGAACTTGTGACATGATGTACTTCTGAAATGATGAGCTTGTGACGTGTACTTCTGACATGATGAACTTCTGATACGAAAAACTACTGACATGATGAACTGACATGATGTACTTCCGATATGATCTGTGTACTTCATTGCCTCTTGTATCCTTTGAAATAAAACCAACGCAGCTCTAAGGAAAACACCTGTGTTGTTTATCGTTTTCCTACAAAAGTGAGGAAAACTCTAAACCGTTTGTAGGGAAGCCACAAAAAACGCTCCCCTGAAGAATTGCGATCGTTTCATCTTATTTTGGGAGACATGACTGTGTGTGCGTGTGTGTGTGTGCGTGCGTGCGTGCGTGCGTGCGTGCGTGTGTGTGTGGTGTGTGTGTGTGTGTGTGTGTGTGTGTGTGTGTGTGTGTGTGTGAGAGAGAGAGAGAGAGAGAGAGAGAGAGAGAGAGAGAGAGAGAGAGAGAGAGGGAGAGGGAGAGAAAAAGAAAGAGGGAGGGACGCAGAGAGAGAAAGAAAGAGGGAGGGACGCAGAGAGAGAAAGAAAGAGGGAGGGAGAGAAAGAGAAAGAGTATGTGCAATGTTCTTAAAACTTTTTTTTTCCCTCGTGAGCGGAGAATAGAGATGCTTTGGAATGGATAAGCTTATGAATATATTATCTACCGATATCCTTAACTTATAAATGTCAAAGGCCTTTTTTTTTGCCTCCTTGTGTATCGATCGAAGTGTGTGGTTGCCTCGGTGGAATAATTAATGTCGCAGTTGAAGCATTAGCAAGATTTTGGCCGGGAATTGACATATTTATTTGTTATGGTGACATGTGTTTGCAACAAGAAAAGAAACTTTTTTTTTTGAGGAGGGGGTCATATTGATAGTTTATTTGGTCGTTGTTGTTGTTGTAAGAGAAAAAAAAATACTAGAAATAACGACGAAAGATTTTAAACCTTAGTTATTTTAAATCTACATAGGCCTACACAGCATTCGTTCGCGTGTAGCCCATGTGCTTGTGAATCTTCAACCGCAAACTAACCATATTACATTATTAACGACGATAGAAAACGATTCGTTGTTGCTCTCTGTACGGGATTTTTTTTTTTTTTTTTTTTTTTTTTTGGGGGGGGGGTATTTCTGTTCGGATTTAAGGCGATTTTTGAACGATTTTTGAACATGGCCTCTACCCTCAGCATCCGGCGCTGGCGATCTTTAAAGGGCGTGGAATTCCTTTTCTTTCTGCTCCTAATCTCCTTTCGTTTCCTCCGTTTTTCTTCTTCTTCTTCTTCTACTATTGTGTTAGTTTATTCCTATTTTTCAATCGTTATTCTCTGGTTCTTTTTTCTCTCTCTTTGGTTGTCTGTTTCCTTCTTTTTTCTTGATTTTTTTTGGTTTTCTGTTTATTTCAATTTTCCTTCTCATTATATTTCCTTTCCCACTTCTTTTCTTCATAAGTATTTCTTATTGTTATTGAGATAAATTGGAAATGTGTCGTCTCTTCTCTCTCTCCTCCTCCTCCTCCTCCTCCTCCTCCTCCTCCTCCTCCTCCTCCTCCTCTCCTCCTCCTCCCCCCCCCCTCCTCCTCCTCCCTTCTCTTCTTCATCTCCTCCCTCTCTCCCTCCCTCCTTCCCTCTCTCCCTCTCTCCCTTCTTCGCCATGTTGCTCAAAGAGCGCTGTGACCTTTCGCCGAATCGAACGTGGAGACAGACAGCGGGTGTCTCGGAAGATACTCAATTATGCGGGTAGAATAGGGAAGAAGAAGGGGAGGAGGAGGAGGAGGAAGAGGAGGAGGAGATTGAGAAGAAGAGATGATTGAAGAAGGAAAGGAAAAGACGAAGAGGGAGAGGCGACGGGGAAATTAAAGGGGGAGAAAGAGAAAGAGAAGAAGGTAATGGAGCATGTCAGGTTGTGGGCGTGTGGGCGTGGGAATGCGTGAGGGCTGAAGTGTAGCCTTAGACTTGGGTGGAAACTAATTTTCTCAGTGAATGTTGATATTTTCTTTTGTTAAAAATATTCACTTTAATTTGTGTTTGTTTTAGGTATATATGTTTCTTCGTCGTCTTCTTCTTTTTCTCCGTCTTCTTCGTCTTCTTCTTCGTCTTCTTCTTTTTCTCCTTCGTCACCTCCTCCTCCTCCTCCTTCTCCTTCCTTGTCTTCTTTTTTCTCCTCTTTGGTCTTCTTCTTCTTCTTCTTTCCTTCTTCGCCTTCTTCTTTTACGAATCGCGAAACGCTCGGCCAAATACTAGCCAGGATTTGGCACACGGTTTTTCGCACAAGCTGTCGTGATAGGCATGTTATCGGCAAACTTTTTGCTCCCGGTGGTTTGTCTCCTTCTTCCTCTTCCTGTTTTCCTATTCCTTCTTCTGCTTCTCTTCTTCCCTCTCTTTCGCTTTTTTTCGGCTGTTTCCTCTCTTTTTTTCCGTGTTTCCTTTGTCTTTCTCCTTCCTTCTCGTTTTCTATCCTTCCCATTTTTCTCTTTCTCCTCTTTTCAGTTCCTGGTCCCTTTTTCTTTTTTTCTCTCTCTCCCTATTCCCTTTTGCTCCAGTCTGTCTTACCCTTCTTCACCTCCTTTCATTTTTCTTTCTCCTTAATTTCACTTTCTCTTTCCCCTTCTTTCTACCAACCTCTCCCTCTCCGTGTCTCCCTTTTCCTCTCCTGTCTCCCTCTCCCTCTCCTCTCTCCCTCTCTTCTTCCTCTCTCCCTCTCCTCTCCCCCTCCCTCCCTCTCCTCTCCCCCTCTCTCCCTCTCTTCTCCTTCCTCTCTCCCTCTCCTCTCCTTCCTCTCTCCCTCTCCTCTCGCCCTCTCTCCCTTTCCTCTCCCTCTCCTCTCCCCTCTCTCCCTCTCCTCTCCCCCTTTCCCCTCCTCTCCATTCCTCTAAGGTTCAATGTCATTGTAACTCGGCTGTTATATATATATGTCACCGAAGTATTGTGTGTGGGCGCAGTGTGGGTTTGTGGGTACAGGGAGATAAGATTGGATGCTGGCAATTAAGTTACTGTTATTAGGAGTATTGTACTTTGTTGCTATTTTTATTTGCTAATGCTATTGTTGTTATTGTTATGTCTACTATTATTACTATTATTGTTTTATATACATATATATATATATATATATGTATATATATATATATGTATATATATATATATTATATATATATATATATATTATATATATATATATATAT